>NC_091129.1:64671411-64883911 GCF_040183065.1 Periplaneta americana | reverse complement strand
CAGACAGATTTTTATAAATTAGTAGTAAAACATTAAAAATGTATAAACCATAAACAGTAAGAATATTATATTGAAAAAAATGTTCCCTACAAGAGGTGCTACTGTCAACACCCGCTATGCATCTGACAATAAGCTTTTGAGCAATAAATATATCATTGAGCATGGTTCCAGATCCCCAAAAACAAATACCATATGAAAGCCTTGACTCGACGTGTGCGAAATAATAAGACATTAATACATCGTGATTTATTATCGTCCTCAAAATTCTGATTTGATAACAAATGCTATTGAGCTTAGAATTTAAACTTGTGCAATGGGGTCTCCAAGACAAACAACCATCAAATGTAACGCCCAAGAATTTAGTAGTTTCCCATTTACATAAGTATTGATCTTGAATAGAAATATTGATGTCCTTCAAATTTCTCTTTTGAGAATTGTGAAAGTAAATATATCCGGTCTTATTAACATTTAAGTGAAGCAGATTGCCATCAAACCATGTTTTGAGATCTTTTAACAGGTCACAACAGGTTGTCTCTAAATCCAGTTCCTCTCCATCTTTTACAATGACAGAAGTATCATCAGCATACATACACATAAAATGATTTCTTTCATACAGGGCCCAGAACAGAGCCCTGAGGAACACCCACATCAATATGTACATTCTTGGATCTATATTTATGTGTAAAATTATTTATTTTATGATCCTTGTGTAGTATTTCCACATATTGATATCTGTTTTGAAGATAAGAGGCAAACCATTTTAAAACTATCCCACGAATACCATATCTTTCAAGCTTAGCCAGAAGAAGGTTATGATTCACACAGTCGAAAGCTCTGCTAAGATCGCAAAAAATTCCAACAGGAGGCTTACCATTATCAAGAGCAGACAGAATTTCATTGAATACTCTATAGATTGCAATATTGGTGGACTTTGAGGGTCTGAAACCATGCTGATTATTGACTAAAATACTAAAACGATCCAGGTACTTGAGTAGTCTATCTAGCATGCAATATTCAAAAACCTTAGAAATAGTATTACCAATTGCAATGGGTCTATAATTTTCCACATTCAATTTATCAGATTTTTTAAAGACTGGAATAACTTTATTAAGTTTTAATTCATTTGGAAATATATCTGAACAGAAAGACATGTTAATAAGGTATGTAAGTGGTTTAATTATAAACTCACTACCTGTAATAATTAACATAGAAGGAAAATCATCAGGGCCGGATGAGAATTTACGTTTAAGTTTAGTTTTTATAATTTTATGAACTTCGGACTCTGAAAACTCACTCAAATACATGGATTTGTCAGTAGACTTAAAATTACTAGCATTGTGCTCAAAATTAGAACCATTTAAGTGAGAGATAACTTGTGCTGGTGCATCTTTAAAAAATTTGTTGAAATTATCAACTATATCTTGAGGATTTTTCGTGATAACATCATCTATTTTCAGAGTAATATTTTCATGTATATTTTGACGATTTGTTGCCTTTCTGATTATTTTCCATGCCATACTACCTTTATTCAGTGCATTATCCAACATATTACTGTAGTAATGTCGTTTGGTGTTATTAACCAATATTCTATGGTTACGCTTAGCATTTTTATAAACAATATCACATTCCGGATAAACTTTAGATAGAAAAAATAATTTCTTAAGATACATGCTTGAATATTTAACTTCGTTGTTAACCCAGTACCTAGAGGATTCAGAAGATTTACAGAATTTGACAGGAAAACATATGTGAAAATAATACATTAATACATTATAAAAATAACTAAATTTATCATAGAAATGTGATAGTTCGAAGACATCTATCCAATCCTCTCCTGCCACCATATTAAAAAATTTCTCACAATTGGTTAAATTAAAAATTCTTTTAGGATATACAGAATTATTTCTAAATTAATCATTACAATAAAATGCATATAAAATAGTACGATGATCAGAAAACGTATTGTCAATGACACAGCAGGTGTCCCTAGCATCAACCTTGGTAAAAATGTTATCGATCGTAGTAGCACTATTTTCAGAAACACGAGTAGGTCATTGAACTCTATGCGTAAGGCCAAAGACAGATATCAAGTTACTAAAATCAATAAAATCTTTTGAGGGCTGATAACAATTCAAGTTAAAATCTCCACACAAAATGATATTTACAGTTGGTGTATATAAGCTATGTAAAACATTGTAAATACCATCGAAGAATATATTAAGTTTACCACTAGGTGATCTATAACAGACCAAAATAATATAAGAAACACCATTAATTAACCATTTTAGACCACAAATTTCAATATGTTTATCAATCAAAAAGCATTTAAATCGATAACACATGTGTCCAGTCCCAACTTAGTCCAAATAGCAACACTACCATGTAAAAATTCATTCCGACAATAAAAAGTAGACAAGGTAAAGTAATTAAAATTACATGATTGAATGGAATCTGAAGTGACCCAAACTTCAGTGAAACATAAGAATTTTAAATTACTGGCATCAGATAAAAAATCAATCTCAATATCGTTAATCTTATTTGAAGAAATACCACGAATGTTAAGTAACAATAAATCCGAGTCAAATATCACTCTTTTGGATGCAACCTCTGACGAATGTGAAAAAACTTGCCGATACATGCGCCATACGGCCATATTGAAGGATTCATGGCATTTCTAAAATTACTCTCATAAATTGTGACCTTAAAGGAAGAATATTGTTTTGTATTTCTTCCGAACAATTGTTCATATATTACTTCTGGAAATTTTGAAATTAACATTCTCTTTATATCAGTTACGGTAATGTCAGGATCTATTCTATATACATGTAGATCAACACATTTAGATACTGTTTTTATGCCACTACACTTATTATTACCCACTATTTGAACACGAGAATTTGTACGTTTCTTCGGTTGAACAGTCTTCCACTCATTGCCCGAATTATTATCGTCATCTCTTACATGACTATAAACAACTTTATCAGTATTAGGTCGATCTAGAGCTCCTTTAACTATATCACTATACAAATTTGTATTGGTCCGAACAGATGTAGATTGTTCTGAACTATCTTGTATCTTACATTCGTCATTTCGTATAACCTCACATGTTTGTAACCTCGATTTATCAGATAACTCATTTCCCGACTCAATAGATGTACATACATTATTTAAGTTCACACTCGTAGAAGCAACACTTTCCAATTTATCAAGTTTAATACTATTAGTTTGTTCTTTATTTGCTGACGTGCACTGATCCAAGTCGTCGAATTCACTACTATTAGTAATTACGTCGACAATCTTTGACTTTGCAGGCATTTCCGCTTGTTTCACTAACAACTTGATTTTGTCTTGAAGCTCACTAATAATTATGTCCTTCTGCTTAATTATTTCGTCCTTTTGTTTAATCACGTAATTGAAAATGCGCACATCAATTTTATTATCAGAATCAGAAAGCTCTGATAGAGCATTCTGGAAATCTTCGTCAATATCCACTGAATTTTCTGAACTGTGTTCAAGTATAGTTACAGTTTCACTATTTTTGCAGCACTTAATGGTTTCTTCATCAATAAATTGGATAGAATTAATTGACCTTGCACAACTAGGATGGTAACTGTTTTCGCAATCAGAACATTTCAAACCATTCACCAGCTTAGCTTTACAGCGCTTGCAGCATACAGTGCTAGACGAGTTGTTCTGAGGACCCATGACTGGTGCGGAGATACTGCACTTTAGCTACTGGTATTTGACATAAAGTAATTTCACACATAACCTATTTTACATACAAGTGTGTGGCTTATTTATTTTTCATCTAATGTAATTTGACACAACCTTTTAGGTATACTTTTCTGGCATACAACTACTTTGTTTCAGTTGTACAGTAGTGGCAAAAAAACCGGACCGACCCTTGTAGCTGATACAAAAGAATCCTGTGCTGTGTATTGTGTCAAACTGTGGTAATTTCAATATGGACAGTGAAGCCAGAGATATGTACTGCTATTATGTAAATTGTAAAATAAAAAAAAAATAAAAATTTAATGTAAAAATACGCAGTTATCTTTGCCGAATAGAGGTAGAAATGTAATATTGATCCCAGATGAAAATAAAGCTCTCAAAGTTTTTTCGTCTGTACGTTTGAGGCACTGAAGGAAACAAAAGACTGTAAGAATCGAACAAATGCAATAAATTTCATTGTTACAATTAATTATACAAGATGGATGTGTTTTGTGACTAGCAAAATTTGAATCTGTGACTCTGAAATCAGTTACAAGGGTCGGTCCGGTTTTTTTGTCACTACTGTACATTCACATACTATATTTTGACATACTCTACTGTAATTATATTGTGCACATTGTTAATAATTCCTGTTATAGTTTCTTAGGTTAGTTGTCTTTCCTTAAAAATTATAGAGGTTTCGGATGTATAAAAAATTATGGAGGGTGAATTTGTAGAAACAACGAGAGGGGGGGAATTTATCTTTTAGGGCAGGGGTTCTCAAACTGTGCATTGCGACGCCCTGGTGCGTCGTAGGTTTATGTTTGAGGCGTCGCAGCTATAAGGTAGAACTAAAATAACTTATAATGCAGCCTATAGTGAAACATTATATGCAAGTTTTCTCTACGTGTAGATATTTATTTTATTCCAATTTTGTATTTTTATAAGCAGGTAAGGCGGCTAAACGACTATTTTCTAAAAAAAAATAGCACCAAATTTAATTTGAGCATTTTATAAATTTTCGGTACAAGAACGTCGCACGGAAAATCTAACATGTAAAAGACGGCGCAGTCTCAAAAAGCAAAGACTACAGAATTTTATAGCCCAAAGATATCAACAACATAAGGATGAGGGACGCATTTTGTATTACTTAAGAACATGTGTTCATTTTTTTTAAATGTCCGTACATTATACAAAGTGTAATGTCAAATGAATATTATAACAAATTAATAGCTTGCAAACGTTAAGCATGCCAAATGTAATGAGTAGGCAAAATGTGAAGCAAGTAAAAATATTGTATGCAAGAAAAATATGTAGCTAAAATAATAATGTATTAACATTTTGTATGTCAGTTTTGAGTAAGTTAGATCTCTTGTAGGTGAAAAGTAGTATATTAATCAGCCCGGTAGGCCTATGTATGTTATGGCTCTGCGAGAAAGAGAAAGATATAGTCTAGTGAATAGTTCAGTTTTTTTTTTTTTACAAATAATGTTTCCAAAACTTAAATAACATCGTACATAGTATACGCGACAGAAACATACAATACAATACAATACAATACAATACAATACAATACAATACAATACAATACATACAATAGAGAAAATTGTAAATACATTATTTAACCCAATATATGAGGGGCAGTCAAATGAAAACGGGTCATCATGCGTATATCTCATGGCGGGTAAGTTGGTATCACTGAAATTTCATTGATGAACTGACATCTGGTGGCGATTCGTGAAAGCACAGTTACAACCTCTGCTTACACACTAGTCGCTCGTTTATTGTGCTGAAAGTGAAGTGAGAGATACATGTGTTCTTCCAACGTCACTAATTGAGGCCGATGAAGAAGAACAGCGAGGTGTAATGCGATTTTTGACTCCAGATCTCTCCCCATGTGATTTTCACATTTTTGAAGAGTTGAAGAAAAACATTCGTGAACTTCGTTTTGCATCGGACGAAGACGTGTGTGACTGAGTGAAGAAGTGGTTCGGTACACAGACCACAAGCTTTTTCAAGATTGGGATTGATCGTATTGTCTCACAGTGGGATAAATGTATAAACAGTTTTGGAGATTACTTTTGAGGTATCGGTAATAAATGTTCTAAATACTTTTTGGCATCTGACCCATTTTCATTTGATTGCCCTCATATATTGGACTGTACAGTAGACCTAAAATAACATGAAATATGAAATATAACACGAAAGTGAGGAAAATAAAATGATAAAAATAAGACGATAATGAACCTAGCGGTTAATATAGGTGAATATTTCTTCTAACATTTTATTATGATAGTCGGACACACAATTTTTTTCCATCAGACATCAGATAGGCACCAAGACCTGTGCTGCTGTTAGAAAAAATATTTGGCGCACTATCACATTGCAAACAGATTTTTACTGTACAATGCAGCCAGATCTCGTCAAGGATTTCGTGCAAGTACACCTTTGGCCTTATCTGCTCTGATATTTTATTTTTCCGTACAAATCGGACATAGGTTTTTCTCTTTGGAATTTTGTCATTTAGTTCACAAAGAAGCTGACGATTATCTTCATGTTTTTTTAAATATCTATAGTGTGAACGGTTTTTCTCAGCGTTTCTTTGCAGTCTGTAAAATTTATTTTCTCTTTACAAAATATGTATAATTCACATTAGCGTACCGTACGGATTTCTTTATAATTTTCATACTGTCTTAAGAATCGGAGCCTTGGAGTGCATTGTTAATAATCAGGTTCACAAGTTGAAACTCTATTACCTTTTCTCGAAAAAAAAATATATTAACTCTCTCACCTTAGCGTTTAAACCTCTGTCAACAGTTTCCTAATCACAGACTTGCTTAGTTTCAACGTTCTGCTGTCATGTTCAGTAGGTTTTTCGATGGGTAATTTTAGTCCCTGCTTTTCAGTATTTCGAGAAACTTTACTACATTAAAGGCCACATGTGTGCATTTATACAAACATCCCTACATGCTTGCATACAAGATTAGTTACATAAATTCATGCACACTTACATACATTTATATATGCATATACGAGGCGATATTGATAGGTTTTTAGCCTAAGATGAAAAACGTTAATTTATCTCAAAACAAATTGTTATTTACTCAACATACTCACCTTTGAACTCTCTACATTTATTGTAATACATTGGTCATGAATAATTTCAAGGGAAAAATTGTTCCGGGGCCGGGTATCGATCCCGGGACCTCTGGTTGAACGTACCAGCGCTCTTACCAACTGAGCTACTCGGGAACTACACCCGATACCGTCTCAACTTTACCCTTTATATCCACATGTCTAAAGGGAAAAGTTGAGACGGTGTCGGGTGGAGTTCCCGGGTAGCTCAGTTGGTAAGAGCGCTGGTACGTTCAACCAGAGGTCCCGGGATCGATACCCGGCCCCGGAACAATGTTTCCCTTGAAATTATTCAAATCTGCTTTACAGGGAGCTTTACCTGAAAGACTAGATTTGCATTGTTCATGAAGTAATTCTAAGTCTTTTAAAAGAGCCAAAGAGAGTATTTTTTATTGGTCTGCAAACCACTCTCCCTCAGCACATATTACTGTTTATTCAATAAAAACTCCTCTCCTTTCAATTTTTTCTTTTTAGTTTCGAAAATAAGTAATAGTCTGAGGGAATTAAATATGAAAAATATAGGGGGTAGTTAATTCAAAGCCAACTTCATAAATTTTCTCAAACTCAATCTGGCACTTCTGAACAGGTTCAATGTCTCGCAAGAACAACACAACTTTGATGTTCCTCCACTATTTTGTTCCAAACCTTAGTTAATAAAGAAGATTAATACAATACCGTCTCAGTATTATCTTGTTCTGAGTAGTCTTCCATAATTATTCCGTCTTAGTCCCGAAAAGCTGTAGCGAGAACCTCTCCTGCTGATTTTCGTAGTCGAAATTTCGTTAGACCGGAAGAATTAAAGTTTTTCCATTCTTTAATTGTTCTTTTATTTCTGAATCGTAATGATGAACTCATGTTTCGTTTATATTTACAATAATACCAAAAAAGTTACAAAGATCCTCGTCAAAACTGGGGCAAAGGGACTTGAAAATCGTTACTCTGAGTTGCATTAAGAATCCATTTAACAGATAATCTTCTCGCACCCAAATCATGATGTAGGTACGTTGTGAAAGATACGTTCATAGGAAACTTTTAAAGTCTTTGATATATCCTACGTTTGAACACAATTCGTCTCTTCTGCAAAAGCATGTCAATCTTCGTATCCATAATTTTTGTAGTGGTCACATAAATAAGACTTCCAACACAGTATTAATTTTCCATTTTTGTTCTTCCTCAAATTCAGCAACCTTATATTTTATGTGCCTATGAAGGATAGTGAACCCTTAATGTATTCACCATAATGTGAATATATTTATTTGCTGGAAATCCCTTAAAAATAGGTACCATATCATCGATCGATACTCAATTTTGATAAAATTGAATACATTGAATATATTATCTGACAAATATAGTTTTAATTTAAAATAAGTTATAGAATCGGCTAAAGGTTTTTTCAACAAATTTGAAGTAACTACAGTTTATGAAGTGACTAGTCTTTTCCCTTGAAACCGCTTTGGTTTTTGTTTTTAAAGAAGATTCAAATCTAATTATGTACTATATACAGTATTGCGGACAATAAATAACATTATTATCTGGACATTAACATCATTTCCCGTTACTACTCTCTCCTTCTAGTCCATAACGTCAGTGGCCAGAAATGTATGTAACTGGCAAAAGAGCTTAAGATATCCTTGTTTTAAATTAAATTAAAAAAAAAAATTACACATTTCCCGGACAATGACGTTAATTGCCAGTTGTGATTGAGTTAAGTTGACAGATGAAAATAAACGCATTATCACCTCAAAATATACCATTAAATTTATTTTCTTTCATATTAAAAGTAATTTTAACATGTGCATTCACACATGATTGCTTGCATATGTGCATTCATATATGATTTCTTGCTTCCATGCGTGCATTCACACTTGCTTACTTTCATACGTTCATTCACACATGCTTGCTTGCGTGCCTGCATTCACACATGATTGCATACGTGCATTCATACATTCTTCCTTGCATGCGTACATTCACACTTGCTTGCTTGCATGCGTGCATTCACACATCATTGCTTTCATAGTTTATTCAAATTTGCTTAATTGCATACGTGCATTCAAACATCCTTGCTTCCATGCGTGAATTCACACAAGCTTGCTTCTATACGTGCATTCGCACTTGCTTACTTTCATACGCTCATTTACACATGTTTGCTTGCATGCCTGCATTCACACATGATTGCATACGTGCATTCATACATTCTTCCTTGCATGCGTACATTCACACTTGCTTGCTCGCATGCGTGTATTCACACATCATTGCTTGCATATTTTATTCAAACTTGATTAATTGCATACGTGCATTCACACAAGCTTGCTTCTATGCGTGCATTCACATTTGCTTACTTTCATACCTTCATTCACGCGTATGATTTATTGCATGTGTGCATTCACATATGATTGGATACGTGCATTCACACATAATTGCATACGTGAATTCATACATTCTTCCTTGCATGCGCACATTCACACTTGCTTGCTTGCATGCGTGTATTCACACATCATTGCTTGCATATTTTATTCAAACTTGATTAATTGCATACGTGCATTCATACATTCTTCCTTGCATGCGCACATTCACACATGATTGCTTGGATAGTTTATTCAAACTTGATTGCTTGCATGCTTCCATGCGTGCTCTTACATACATACTTTCTTAAGTTCATTCACACATGCTTGATTGCATGCGTGTATTCATACATGATTGCTTGCATACCTGCATTCACATATGATTGTATACGTGCATTCATACATACTTGCTTGCATGCGTATATTCAAATATGCTTGCTTTAATGCATGCATTTACACTTACTTTCACACGTTCATTCACACATGCTTGATTGCATGCGTGTATTCATACATGATTGCTTGCATACCTGCATTCACATATAATTGTATACGTGCATTCATACATACTTGCTTGCATGCGTATATTCAAATATGCTTGCTTTAATGCATGCATTTACACTTACTTTCACACGTTCATTCACACATGCTTGATTGCATACCTACATTCACACATGATTTTATACGTCAATTCACACATTCTTTCTTGCATGTGTGTATTTACACATGATTGCTTGCATAGTTTATTCAAGCTTGATTGCTTGCATAAATGCATTCGCACATGCTTTTTTATGTCTACATGCATGTATGTGTACATACATACGTACATGTTTTCATTATCGCTTACATGTGATAACTAATAAGTGATAAAGATAACAATGCAACATTATGATTTAAACATGTCATATTCAAAATTTGTGGAAGATAATGCTGAATATAATGGCTGCTTATCATTTGAGCGATCCTGGTATGTGAACCAAGTACCTAACATAACAATCTGAACTTGTGTGCGTAACTTGTTGACAACTCAAGTGGAAAGCTGTATTACCCTGAAATCATAGCTTATTACAAAATACGCACAACTTGGCCGATATGTAACTCCAGGCTTGAAGCGATGTCAGTAACCAGTCAACTCGATCTGCGTCATCTAATTATTTACTACTCATCATAATGAAGTTGGAAAAGCTGTGCACCAAGAGGCAAGTAACTTGATTAATTTCACTCATTAGGCCTCCCTTGTACATAGCCCATCGGAAATACGAGCCTCTGTGTACGAGGTGTAGACCCAGTCTGAGCAAAGACAGTCATTGGCCCTCGCATATCCTAATTACACGGAATAGCTATTACAATTAGCGGAGGCTGCTGCAGGCTTGACATTTTACTCCGCGCCATAGTTACATCACTTTGATGTAGCTACTTTAGTTACTTTAAGTTTCGTCGTAATCAAAGCTTTAATGGCAAAATGATTCGCTAAAGGTGGAAAATGGTATTGATGCACTGCTTACTTCAGTCTGTAGTGTATGAAACACACTCGTTATAGTAGAGTTTTGCTATTGGTTTTAATTGTGCTGATAGAGTATATCTTTGGTTTCAGAATCTCTATAGGAGGTAGCATATAAGCTTTATCAAATTCCGTATTCTTTCTTGAATTCTGAGTCTGAAAAATACCGCATGGTATTAAGCATGGGCCATTGTCTGGAGAGAGAAGAATACTTTTATTATACCTGTATGGTTATTTTTTTAGTTTTTGTTTCCCAATTTTTTAATGAAATGAATGAATGAATGAATGAACGAATATATTTGTCTTTAAGCAACGTACCTTTTGGTGAGGCGGCACTTCACATTATTAGTATGCAGTGCCATCTCCCCGTTTTACAACGCCTCTCGTATAAGTCATTTAAGTCGTTACTCATTTTTAATTCTTCCATTAGTCTTTTCTTGTCTGTCATCAATTCTTTCACTACCTTACTTCTCACCCATTATTATTTCAAAATACTATACTTCTAATTTTTACCACCCCCCCCCTCCTGTATGACACATTTCCCTTCACATATCTATTTGTACTTTTCACTGCAAACTTTTATTTGTACTTTTCACTGCAAACTTTTCCACATTGCTATTTTATTTAGGTCTTAGTTTTCTTTTCTTACTATTCATTTCCCCTTCACACCATTTCCTTAACTCATACTGTTTTTTATCTTATTTTCCCCTCTTCCTTCATCACTGCTCCCTGAACTATCTCCTAGTTGCATTACTCTACTTCTCGTCAGCTTCGATTTAGAACTTAGTTCCTTCACCCGCTTCGGAATTGCTCCCATCTGATGTCCACTATTTCCATTCGCTTGCACTGAGATCATGTTCTGCTGTGCTTGCTGAATACTAGTTCGCGTCACTCCTGTTTTTTTTCTTCAGATGACGTCACTGCCTACTTTCCGGAAATTTTCGCTGAGTTTGACACGTTTGCTGTATCCTAATTTTAATAATTTCTACTTGACATTTCATTAGATATGACAAAATACGTTATGGACAATTCTAACAGGACGAAATATTTAGCATTATTTTCAATGTACCAAATATATACGTGAACATTCTTCATTACATCATTTCTCGAAAGGATGTTGCGGCACTAAACATTAAGGATAACTCCGAATGTAATAGAGTGGATTTAATGTTCATGGAAAGTATTTCTAAAAGCATGGTTCACAAAACTCCGAAATCAAACAATAGAGAATTGAAAGACATAGATTGAAGATATATACAAGTGTAACCAGCAATGACATGTAAGTAATAGAGCATAACCACTTTTATCGAACTCCATTTAAACCTCTCGATGGTAGACTTTCTATAATATACGATAGTTGGACTCACTTTTTTGTTTTATAAATTGGTTATTTAACGACGTTTTATCAACTACTAGGTTATTTAGCGTCGATGGAATTGGCGATAGCAAGATGTTGTTTGACGAGATGAGGCCGAGGATTCGCCATAGATTACCTGACATTCGCCTTATGGTTGGGGAAACCTCGGAAAAAATCCAACCAAATAACACTGCTCTACAAAATTTGACTGACTTTTTGTTTATCTGACTTTTTCAATGTTATATTATCAATTTGATAGTGCTGATCACGAATATAATATTCATTTTCCTGAAATGTCGATATTTTGCAAGAAAAATAAAAATCATACATTTTAGCATTTCTGCAATATACTAGTATCAGTATTCATAAAACAGATATTAAACAAAAAATAATACAAAATAATAAGGAAATACATACCTATGCATGACACAGGATATATTTATCCTTAGTATTTCGTTAACAGTCATTCAAAAATGAACAGAACTTGTGCATTTCCGTTTACGAGGATCTGAAGTGCTGCGAACTAGGTCCCAAATGTAGTTTCCCATAATAGCAGCATCACATCGACCATGGTATCTTTTTTCCATTGTTTTGATATCCTGATGGAAGCGTTCACCATGTTCTTCGCTAATGTCTCCCAAATTAGACCGAAAAAATTCTAGGTGGGAATGCAAGTAATGCAATTTTATTGACATTCTGCATCTCAGTGATCTGTAGTGTTCCAGTAAAGATGCAACTATTTCTTCATAGTTGTCACTTTTCTTGATGCCTAGGAAGCCTGTCACCACTGCTCTGAAGGCCTTCCATGCATTCCTCTCAATATCAGTCATTTTCTGCTCAAGTTCTTGGGATGAAATCGTCAAACGAATCTGTGGGCCAGTGAATATGCCACCTTTCACTTTTGCATCTGATAAATGAGGGAACATTTTCCTTATATGAAGGTAAGCAATAGAGATGGGTTCTAATGCCTTCACAAATTGCTTGACTAGTCCAAGTTTTATGTGAAGAGGTGGGAGTAAGATCTTCTCTCTCGGAACTAGAGCCTCGTGGATAACATTGTGTTTACCTGGAATTAGGTGTTCCCTTTGTGGCCATGTTTTCTGAGTATAGTGCTGGTCTGTGGCTCTACTATCCCAAAGGCAGAGAAAACACGAATATTTTGTGAAACCACCTTGTAAACCTAATATAAATCCCAACATCTTGAAGTCTCCACAGATATCCCACTTGTAACTAGTGTAATTTATCTACTCTAGCAGGAACCTTACATTTTCATAGTCCTTCTTCAAATGAGTGGAGTAACCAAAAGGAATTGAAAGATACATATTTCCATTGTGAAGTAGGACAGCCTTAATGTTTCTCGTTCAACTATCTATGAACAGACGCCAATCTTCTGCAATATGGGGGACTCCAATAGCTTCAAACAACTCATTGATCTTAAAACAATAGCACAGTTTTTCTACTGTATGGAAAAAGGATGAGAACTCCTTATTCCGAGTTCTGTATGATATTATTTTACATGAAGGAAGGAGAAACCTCCATTCTTTGAAGCGTGAAGCAACTAGCTCAGCTTTACATTTTGGTAGCTCTAATTCTCTGATAAAATCATCAAGCTCTGATTGACTAAGAAGGTGGGGGTCTTTCTTCTTCCTCACTAAGAAACGTTTCATCTGAATCACTTTTTATCGCACTTCCTTCGTCGGTTGAGTACCGATCAGGTGGTTTAGGAACTGGCAGGTCATTACTGTGTGGAATTGGGGCAATGGAAGAAGGTATACTAGGGTAATCTAAGTTTCTTCTGTTCTTGACACTTTTGTATTTCGATATGTCTACAATACAAAAGTAACGGTCATTGTGGTGGTTTGAAGGTTCTCTCCAGATCCGAGGTATGGCAAAAGGCATACTTTTTCTAGACCCACGCAGCCATCCTTCTAAGTTTGAACGACAACTACCACAGGAGACGTGGGGAGCCCATATTTTATCAAAATCTCCAACCGGCACTCCGAAGTAATGTTTGTACGCTTTGCAGAACTTTGTTCCAGGTAAAATGGCATGTTGTACTTGTTTAGGGCTTATATAGAAACCACAAACATAACAAAAAGAGTCTGTTGGAAGCTTACAGCTTCTTGTAGACGACATTTTTTACAATAAGAGGCAAAAGTTAGAAACTGCACACTACAGTTCACATATAATGAAGAAACAAACTTATTTGTCTTAAAATATTGATGACTGGGAGTAAATTCTATTCACTGATGTCTGCCAATCGTGAAAAAAAGGAGAGGTCTGCAATTAGTTCGCACCTAGTGGCTCGTAATAAAACTAAATAGAGAATGTGTTTGGTTATGTTGTTTTTTTCGAAAACATAAATTATAAAATATTTTCCAAAATATTATCATTTCAGAAAAACCAGTGCCATATTCGTGTTCAGCAGGAAAATTTCATTCAGGAACGATAAAAAAATTAACATAAACAATTTCTTGTCGAGTAGTGTAATCAGCCCAAGTGTGGATCAAACCCGCAACCAAGCGTAACTCCGAATTGGCAGGCAAGCGCCTTAGCCGACTGAGCTGCGCCGATTTTTCTCATTTTTGTATTATTATTCTTGATCATTGTTCTAGTATATCTTACCTATGTATTGATAATATCTGCTTCAGGATTATGGACTCGTAGTTTCTCTGATTTTATACATTTTAATTGCCTTGTTTGGAACTCCATCAATTCTAATGAATACAAAACAATACATAGTTTACTAGAGTGATGATTAAGCTTGTTTTCAGAGCAGCTATGAAATGCTGCAAATATTATTTTAGGAGGAAAAGTTATAACGTTCACTCGAGTACTAAATACATATGAAATTTTAAGTTTTTCCACTGATTGTATTTAGAAAAAAGTGTTATGTTTTCAACCTATGTTGAGTTACAAGTTCCATCATCAGAGTAATACGAGACCAAGACATTAAGATTAGCCTACACCAGTCATGTCAGCTGATGGCCATAGGCGCAAGCGTGCGCTTTAGAGTTCAGGAGAGCCTGAGCGCTTTACAGCGGAAAGGCAGGAGACAAACGAGTGAGGTAGTATATGTCGCTTGGTCCAGCTATATACAGGAATGGCAGCACTGATTCAATGGATAAAGGGAAGATAACTTATTAAAACTGTACCCATGTTAATTTTTAGATTTGTCTGAAAAGTATAAGTTCATTATAAGAATGTAAGTTTCAATTTTAATGCTCATTTTTCACAAGTTTCCTTTTTATTCAAAAGGTATATTTTCTCAACTTATTTGACAGAAAAATGATATTTTCAGATATGTTTATTTAGTAGCTTTACACGTACTGAAACAATGTTTTCGTAAATCTAATATATAGTAAATACGTAGCATATTACTGAAGACAGTGTATTGACATTTTTGGAAATATTCTCGTGGCAAATGTTTGTAAAGAAATGAATTAACAAAGCAACTACTGTTACATCACAAACAGAAGCTATGTACCCATGTTTTTGGTAAAACGTCAGCTCTATAGCTTCAGCAGAATTCGAGAAAATAATTTAATATTCTGATGATAGGATGTTGCGCACTAATATCATCTTAAAAGCATAATGCGATAAGAGTTTTGTTAGGTAATATTAGTTACAGTTAAAACATATATCTAGGTAACTTTGCTTTGTACTATAATATTGTTTTTATTACTTTTATAAGGCTAAAGATATCATCAAGATCAATTCCAACTCATTATGCCATACCCAATCTTTCTCTCTGGGACATCACTTTCTTTATAAATGATGTGTTTCGTTCACTTAGTAAGGTGTAGCTGTACTACTATGGAATTTATATGAATATATCTCCTTAACTCTTTATTATATTGTTAACGTTTAAAACACAACTGCAGTATTAAGAAATTGGTGTTAGTACTTTTCTTTTACAGACAATATAATATATATATAATAACAACCAGAAAGAAGCCATATAAAAACGACATAAAATTTCACGTTCCGTTTGAAGTTTGTACACCACTGTTTTCTTAATCCAACAGCCTCCGTATTCATATACATGATCCTTGCTGCTTCCATACCTAGCGCTTGATGCCCTCGCACGACGTCAAGGTCAGAAAAATGCTTAAGTCTGCCATGGCTAACACCAACTGCCCAGTTGTTTGGGTTAGCCAGTCATAACAATGGGAACACTGAAGGTAAATCCCAACACACATCGGAAAACTCAAAATTCTTCTTTTATGTACTCGTATCAAAAATGTTGTAAGATAGCATGCAAATGAACATTTTCTGGGCACCAGCGGAGTTTAGGGGTTAACGAGCTAGTTTCGTGTTCCGAAGTGCACTCATTACTGTAATGGTTCAAACCGCTTACGCTGACTACCAAGTTCGGTTTTCTTCTTCTTTGTTTCAGGATTACATGAAATCACCTGGTCCAGTCCCTATAAATCTCTTGTTCGGCTTGCTTATATTTCTTCTCCCTTTAGGTCTGTATTGTGATACTGGTGAGCAATAAGCATAGGCCTATACCTGCGCGCTCGGCTTCTCCGTTCGCGACAGGTCAGACCGAAGATGCCGTAGTACAATATAAATTGAACCTACCTACGAAGGTTTCTCTCATAAGATAGTAATAAATACTTAAGTGAAAACATCCATATTAAATATATGAAAACTATGTAAATTTATTTTTCCATGTTTTCAAGTCTCCCTCACTGAATTAATTTGAAAATTTACGAAAATTCATATCTTCATCTTCAGTTACAAACTCTGCTTTGATTAAAAAATGTCATATTTTAAATTTTCGAAATTCTGACAATTTTTTTGAACCAATCACCGTTTTCCTCTAAGCTCCCACAATTTTTAAAATATTTTAAAGTCTTTTGTCCGGCCTATTCCAGAAGGTTGTGGAAACAATATCATTAAATTATTTACAGTGTAAGTAGTGATTTTTATTTTTTCCTCTGAAAATTTTTTTCTCAAAATATTTTTATATATTTTTTCTACTAATAATAGGACAAAGATATTAATTCACATTATAGATCATGACAGACACAATAACCATGCAAAATTTCATGTAATTATATTTAATATTTTTTTTTATTTGTGAGGAAAATGGTTTGAGTCACAAAACTTATCAACAGGCGATGTCGTCTACTGCAGTATTCTCCTAGTGCATATTTTTGGCCATAACTCGAAAACTAATGCAGATATTTAGAAAGTCCTTTTGATTTTCCATCTCAAAATTTGTTTCTAGACTTTAATGTACTTAACGTAAGACAAATTTATTATATTGTATTAATAAAATTCATACATAAAAATCTAAATAATTTTGAATTGTATTCTCATAGTTATGAAACAAAAGCTATGAATTCTTTAAGATTGTTTGAACCAAAATGCAACACTGTTACAGTATTTAATCATAGTAATAATTTAGGCCCAAGAATATATAACAAATTTATATTTAAATATCCTAATCTTGTCAATTCTAATAGTTCTAGTATTAAATTTAAAAAGTTATGTATGGATTTTATAAAAAATGAAAAATTGTAAATTTAAATTTATATACTATAATTGCACAGTAGACATAAGAAAAATTGTATTGTATAATTATTAATTTCAATTCAGGAATCCGCCCCTGAACACGAGTTCTACTTTTTCAGGGGCGAGCTAAAGTTTTTCTGTATATTTTATATATTATGTTACAATTATTAGCAAAATAATAAATAAATAAATAAATAAACATACAAAAGGGAATATTCTATACTTCAGTTTTTGGACAAAAAAATACATTTCTTTAACCAATTAAGTTCAATGCCCCCCTTAAAATGTAAAAGTAATTTACTCACCCATGTCACGCAAGAAGATGCTGGAACTGCCTGCCTCCATTTATCATACAATTTTAGCATGTGCTTATGAAATTAATTATTGCACTACTCAGTTCTCTCTGAGAAATGTGGAACCCATTTATGCCCAAGACTTTTTTTTGTTGAATATTTTCATAATTTTTGCACCGCCACATGAAACTGAAATGGAAGTTAATTATTGTGCTGCAGGCTCCTTTGATTCTTCTAGTATACACAGCAATGAAATAAAAGTTAATTTTATAATTAATTCCTTTGCATTTTTGCAGAAAAGTAGTTAATGCAGACTGTTGCGAAAACGCACCACTAAGCAGATATGGGTATACTCACATAATAGGTGCAACCATACTTAAAAAAATAATAAAATCAGATTAAAAAGACAAAGTGTAAAATACGAATCTATACAATTTAGATGAACAGAAACCTAATAATCATGAAGAAATGCAAGAGTTTGATTTATTTTAGGATTTTTTCAAACAATATCCAGTGTTACCTATAGTTTCTACTGTAAGCAAAGTACATTGCTTTCTAGGCTTCTTACTTTGAACACTTCAAATTTCACAAAATTTATTTACCAATCTATGAATTGTGTTTCGACCTGGAAAATTAACACAAGGGAATATCTCCTGAAATAATCTCCTTACAGCCATAATATCTTAATACGTATATTAACACTTACTAACTAAGAATCTTTTGCTGCTGTTGCTATGTGGAACGGTGAAATTACGAAATTTTCTTTCAAATCGTCTTTTTTCCTTTCTGCAATAATTACTCTTTTTTCAGATAAGTCTCTGCCATGAAAATCCTTCGTTCGAATGTATATTTTTGTGGTGTCATATGAGCAAGCTAATCTGAACACTTCAATAACACAATTATAAGAATAACGTACTATCTCACGTCAACATAACCACTCCTAAAATAAATATAAACACTTCACTAACATAATCAGAATAATAACACGCAATCTAACGTCAACACAACTACTCCTACAGAAAGACTGAACTGGACTGTCGAGCCGTGCGAGAGACGGTTTGCCGAGTGTTGCATGGTCTTCTTGCTGGTCGTCCGCCGCCCGTCGACATATATTATGTAAGCCAACACTCTGTATTGTGAACTATACAATGAAGCACTCTGATTAAATCACGAAATATTCCCCCAATATGTAATTTTGATTTCTTCTTCCAACAACCTAAAAGCTGCATTCTCTGTCGATTTTTCAAAATCAAACTGCTATAAAACTGATATATTTTTACATTCCAAATAATGATATCCTCGAAATCTATTTTATATATATATATATATATATATATATATATATATATATATAAGAAACAATAAAGGTGCAAGAACCGCCCCTTGAGGAACGCCTGATGTTACATTTCCTAGTTCCGATATTTCCTTTCCTAGTCTGATCTTTTGGGTCCTGTTTCTAAGAATTTATATATACTGTACATCTTACTAGTCAATTATCTATTGGAAGCCTGCTTAGTTTCTCTAAAAGTTTTTCGTGAGGCACTACGTCGAAAGCTTTAGCGAAATCGATCACAACTCTATCTATTCTTCCCCTCTATCAACTTCATCGGATAAATCTTGTATTAAGGATGTGCTATGCAGAGAAGCTGTTCCTTTTTAGGTGTTTTATCACATAGATAATTTCAGTTCCTGTAGCGGGAATAAATTAGAAACTGAAAATTCGTTATCGAATATGTCTATTAAATAATCAATAATTTCTGTATATTCTGCACAGTATTAATAACTTATGTTGTCAGTGGTATTATATATAAATTGTTCAAATTGAAATAGAATTAGGATCCTCTATTTTGTCATCATTGATTTTAACAAAAGAAAACATTCATTCTTTGGATATACAGTAATATATCGAAAGGTTTCATTTTTAAGTATATTTCAAATAGTTTTTGTTTTATTAATATCTGAATTTTGTTTATTTTTCTTTTTACGCATTATTTTTGTCTGTTTTATAACTTTCGATAAATTTTTACAGTAGTTTATGTAGTAGTTTGTTCAAAATCTCAGGATCATTATTGTTCTTACTCATAAAGTATAGATTCCTTTTTCTGATATATTAAATTTTAATTCCCCTGGTAATTTATTTATTTTTATTTACATATTTATTTATTTATTTATTTATTTATTTATTTTCTTTTGGACTTTTCATAGTCTGCATTGGAAATATTTATTAAAATGATTCATAAATTACTCAGTGGCGTGTCATATATAGAAGATAAGAGAAGCATTGCTTCTTCTGTTCACAAAGAGAAAATGAAAAAATATGGCAGAAAATTATATCTTAATCGTAAGAACTATCATATCTCTAATCCTAAAATGTTCGAAAATTCTTTCTCTGGACGCCTGTCCTGGTCGAGTCTGATTCGTTATTCATTTTCTTAGCTTGAGGCGCCTATACTGGCCGTTACGGATTCGTTCATTTCAGTTCGATGATTTTGTTGCTAAAGAGAGGAGAATTGCTTTGGTCTTCAAATATATTTAAGTGACTTGGTACATACCTCAGATAAAATTGCATCGCACGTCAGTGACACATATGATGATGATGATGATGATGATGATGATGATGATGGTGATGATGATGGTGATAATAATAATAATAATAATAATAATAATAATAATAATAATAATAATAATATCAATGGCACTATGTGCCAGTGGCACTTTGTTCCCGTCTTTATTTATTAGAGATCTCTGCGACCTAAGAATATATTATATCGTCATTGGCTAGCATAGACACTGTCATTAAGTCAGTGAAGTTGATTGGGTATGGAAAAGCTGGGCGATAATTTTGTCTGGATCAGGGTTCTTTTACGTGCCATAAAATTGGGATACGAGACCTCTAGCTTTACTACACCTTCAAATATTTATTTATTTATTTATTTATTTATTTATTTATTTATTTATTTATTTATTTATTTATTTATTTATTTATTTATTTTTCCCTTTATTTATTTGCTTGTTTATTTGTTTATTTAGGCCTATTTATTTGTTTGTCTATTTATTTATTTGTTTGTTTATTTATTTATTTGTTTATTTATTTATTTATTTGTTTGTCTATTTATTTAAATTTATTATTCTATCTATCTATCTATCTATCTATCTATCTATCTATCTATCTATCTATCTATCTATCTATCTATCTATCTATCTGTCTGTCTGTCTGTCTGTCTGTCTGTCTGTCTGTCTGTCTGTCTGTCTGTCTGTCTGTCTGTCTGTCTGTCTGTCCGTCCGTCCGTCCGTCCGTCCGCCCGCCCGCCCGCCCGCCCGCCCGTCCGTCCGTCCGTCTGTCTGTCTGTCTATTTGTTTATTTATTTATTTATTTATTTATTTATTTATTTATTTATTTATTTATTTATTTATTTATTCTGGCAGAGGTAAGGTCATCAGGCCTACTCTACCACACCACCAGAATACAATAGACATATACAAGAAACAAATGCAGAGAGAAGAAGGAAATAAGAAATAGTAATAAAATTACAGATACAAATACCAAAATAGAAAAAGCACAAACGCAAAGAGAATGAGAGAACAAAACATATAGGAATGTATATGTAGGAAGATGAGATCACTAAAACAGTATATTGTTTACCTAATATATCAATGTTTAAGAAAAATGATTAAATATCTAGAAGTAAGTAGCTGACTGTGTCAAGCGGAACAAAACAGTAAGAATTTTGAAACACTTGCAATAAGTTAGAATACTCAGTTTACTGCATTGCACTCTTGTCATGTTGTGGAGTTTTATTACCCATTAATCATGCATCTCCCATGATCGAGTTTGAATGCCCTAAATTTGAGTCCAAGATAACGACTAGACTATTGCGAACGGTCTCAGGATGCTAAATTAGGATTTTCGCTGACACGATTATCTTCGAAGTGAGATAAGTGACCAACAAATCTGGAGCTCACACAGAAATTAAAATCAGTTATCTGTGATCCTTTTCAAGAACACAAAATGTCGCGTATAGGCTATTTATCAAATTCAACATCTCAAAACCAACTCATTTGCAATGCATTGTTATTGTAAGAAGTTATATTCATTTCGGCCGCTTTATCGTAATATTGTAGCACGTTTTTCCGTTTTAAGACTTGAAATTTCGAACCATTCCAAATTTTTTTAATGATGCAATCAATAAATTAGAAGGCAGTACAAGAGTGCTGCGCACAATTGAACGCGATTTCAAGTGTGCACTCATAAGCGACAAACTAGAACAAAAATTAAACAGTTGGAATTAACGAGACACTTTGAACTGCAAATAAAAGTTGTGAGACACACAGAATTAGTCCTTTATGAGAAGTCGGACGTCTGTCCATACAGAATCACGAGTGTGTGGATGTGTAATGCACTTGTGAATACATATCATTAAAACAATCGAGATCTGTAATTAGGCTGGTCGGATCTAATGTAGTGCGCAGTTTGCGGTTTGACAAATTGGATGACAGGCCCCGTTTCATCACTTGCCGCCGGCGCTGGTGATTAATAGCCCAGACTATCACCGCCACCGCTAGTAAGTGAGGGAGACAGAGAGGGATGCTGCGCGCATAATGACGTCACATTATAGAACGTTCCGCCCCCAGCTCAAGTGCATCTTCATGGGCAATGACGGAGACGCTGCCATGGTTTCTAAGAAGTCATAAATGGTGTATTGACAGGGAATGCTCACAGCTACCAGAATCGATACAATCTGTGCTCGCCAAGGATACATGTTCAAATTCTTCGCAATTCGACATGTATAAAGATGATAAGGCAAATTTCATTTAAAAATAAACCTTCTCTAACATCTTTCCAAAATTATTTGTCTCTTCGCTATAATGATCCTCTACATTATTATTATTATTATTATTATTATTATTATTATTATTATTATTATTATTATTATTATTATATCACAACTTATAATTAGAGTCCGGATGTTTGACAAAATGCCTTTTTTACTGGGTGGAAGTAAATAATTATTTACATAGATATAAATGTGATTTGGAGTAAATCAAAGTGATAGGGCCAATTTTTATTTTGTCTATTATGCCTTTTTAAGGTGTTTCTTACTAATAAATGCCTTTTTTTTTGTCATTTTAAAGCAATATTTCTAGTCTATTTGCAAATTTTCTAATTTATTGTAATGTAATGTGTATGAAATTTAAATATTTGAAACAATGACTAATTTTACTAACAATAATAAATAAAAGTAATTTATTTCGGTGCTTAATCTAATAATAATCGTGCTTTAATATTATTTTTGTAAAATGAATAATGGTTCACAATCCACAGTTACAAATATAATATTGTCATATCTTCACGTTACCAACAAACAGTTGGAAGTTGTCACGTAGCATTTCCAATTGTTTACATTCATATTTCCAAATCTTACTGTTACAATTTTGTGCTACACGTGTCTGTTATTGCAGGAGAAAGAAATATGAGTGAGGAGCAGTTAGTTAATGTCGGGTGACAGAAGGTATAAGATCCGTTAGCTAGAATGCCTAAATTCACTAAACCCTTGAAAAGTAAACTTCATGCTTACGTTAGTGAATTTGGTGCCCATATGTTCTCAACCGATGGAAGAGTTTTGTTATGTAAGGTTTGTGAAAAGACAGTTAATCACGAAAAAAAAAAAGTATTTTATAAATCAACTGTTGACAATTAATGCCTAAAACTTAGACGTTCTTCGGCCGCAATTGAAGAAAATCTACCGGGAAAACTCCATCAAGTGCTGCTACAACACGATAATGTACGCCTGCACTCCGCTACGATGACGAAAACAGCTATCCAAAATTTTGGCCGGGAGGTGATTCCAAATCCCCCCTATTGTCCTGAACTTGCGCTCTCAGATTTCCATCTTTTCCGTTCTCTATCCAACAAACTTCAAGGGAACTCCTTTGCTAACGAAGAGGTTTACACACTTGGCTTGACGACTTGTTTAACTCCAAACCAGCAGATTTCTTCAGAAGCGCTAGCAGAGAGAATATATCACTGATTAATTTCTGTCTTTTGTTTATCTCAAAAATTGTTGGTACAGAGGGGAAAAAAACTATGATCTTTTGCATCAACTCAATAATACAAAATAAGTAATATAAAATATGAGCACCTACCTAACAACAAAGTTAACTGAGATTTGATTCTTTAATCCTGAAAATTAAATTCGTTAAAGCTTTATTCGCGAAATTCGTGAACTTCTATATAGGATTATATTCTCTCCACAAAGTAAAATCACAAGATGTAGGATAAATCATAACACAGAAAAGCCATTAAGCTACCCTGTTACGCCAGTCTTCACGCTTCCAATAAGATCAACTTTGTTTGAGTTTTGATCGGTAATACAATTTTTCGCCTAAAGCATACTTTTCTTACAAAATCTTTTTGTTTTAAAATTGTAATTGTGTATTAGGAAGATAAAACACCTCCTGTTAATTACAAGCGCTTAATCTTACACATTAATCAGAGTATTTATGTTCATTAATGCTTGTGCAGTGTTTTCACTTAATTACCATTTCGGATTCAACATATTTTCAGATATGGAACGTATAAAACGTCCAGCGTGTATGGCGTCTTTTCGTGATCCCAACGTTTCCAGCATGCAATATATAATTAAAAAACGGTTTCATAAAGGCATTTTACTTTACATTAATACAGACATGGACAAATTATTAGACTAAATTAATTATATGTGCACCGGAGCTGTGTTAATCGGTAGAAATAATGAACAAAAATGTATTTTGCACAGATATAGTGAACAAAAAATTGAGTCTAGAGGTTACTAATATTTTGTGAACTTTCCCTTATTCTTTATTAACACTTTGATTTTGTCAGGGATGCTGGAAACCAAAGTTTGACACTTTCTTTGAATATCAACACTATTTAGCCAGATATCAGACAGTGCTTAAATGAGTCCATGTTTTGTTGTAAGCCTATTTTTGTTCACTTTCTTCTTCAGTATAGATCACAGATTTTCAATTTCCTTCATGTCCGGTCTTCTTGTAGGCCATGGGAGAATATCTTCTGCAGTATATAATTAAAACACTAGTAGTACCAAGAGAGCCGGAAAAAATATATTTATGCATTGGAAAAATATACCAGAAGATGTAAACAATCATATTTACAACAATAGAGACTGTGTGAATTATATATTATTATATTATAACGTTTTAGTCTAATAATGTGTCCACGTCTGTGCAGTAGAAATGCCTAAAAAATATTTAATTGAAATTCAGAAAACAGTTGCCCTTGCTGCGTCATTATGTATAGCTAAACATTGGACTTGAGTGAAAATGAAACATGATTGTAAAGAAATTATCCACACTTTCTCACGTACGTATGACTTATTTTTTAGTTTCTTTAACATGCTGCATAGTACTACTGTGCGTAACTATTATTCAACAGATTTCCCTAAATGGAATCATTTAATACATTAACTTTCGTTTCTTGGATAACACACGCAAAGCGCTACTCTATATTTACAAAATAACATTTCATTTCAATAAAATAAAAACTGTGTGGTTTTAATAGAGATACAGCCTATGTAACTATTATTAATGCCAATACAAAGTATAGGATCGTTTAGGGATATCTCAACACACTAAAGAAAAATGTTAATTTTGAGACCAATTTATGCACATTTTATTCCATTTCTTTCACCTAGTATGTATGGACATGTATTCCGTGCCTTTCACATATCTGCTGCAAATGTGACCATTTTATATCACTGTATTAAAAAAATACAAATTGATGCCGAAGATTTCGCCATAGTATGACCAACAAATGAAACACTTAAAACCCCAACATTTACAACACAAATTTTCCTCCTGATATAAAATATTTTATAAAACTCTTACTCGCGTTGGTCACATGTGAATTTTTCATCGGTGCCATTTTTCACACATATTTCGTGAAACCATTTTTGGTATTCTCCAACACACTGAACACTAAAGTTCTCTAGCATTATCGTAGTAATAATACTCACTACACGTGACACGATAGTTTTTTTTTTTTGATTGTCCAGATAGTTTGATGAACTAGCTCTCTCCCCCAACACTCCGAATCGGCCTGGGTGACGCAGTCGATAGAGAGATGGCCTTCTGTGCCCGAGGTTGCGGGTTCGAGCCCGCTCAGGTCGTTGGCATTTATATGTGCTTAAATGCGACAGGCTCGTGTCAGTAGATTTACTGACATGTAAAAGAACTCCTAGTTAATTTTTTACTCCTGATGTCTTATATATTTTATCGCCTTTATTGTTCCTTCTGTTGTTATAGAAAATATACTTCACTCTTACAGAGTGGTTGGATGAATGATACATGTTTATGAAACTTTAGTCCCTAACGTGGATTGTAAAGCGTTTATGTATTGTGTCGTCAGGGCTGGGCAATATTTGAAATACATTTGTATTTTGTAATTTGCAAGGATTTTAGAAAGTATTTTGTATTTTGTATTTAAATACATAAAATTGATGTATTTTATATTTCAAATACTCAAAATACTTTCTTCTTCTTCTTGTCCTTCAAGTTTTGGATTTGTATTTGAAGAATGTACTTCTGTCTTATTTGCCTACCTATTTCAGATGTGCTAGCCATACACTTAATTTTCTTGCCACAACTGAATTTCTTAATACTTACTTACAAATGGCTTTTAAGGAACCCGAAGGTTCATTGCCGCCCTCACATAAGCCCGCCATCGGTCCCTATCCTGTGCAAGATTAAGCCAGTCTGTATCATCATACCCCACCTCCCTCAAATCCATTTTAATATTATCCTCCCATCTACGTCTCGGCCTTCCTAAAGGTCTTTTTCCCTCCGGTCTCCCAACTAACACTCTATATGCATTTCTGGATTCGCCCATACGTGCTACATGCCCTGCCCATCTCAAACGTCTGGATTTCAAGTTCCTAATTATGTCAGGTGAAGAATACAATGCGTGTAGTTCTGTGTTGTGTAACTTTCTCCATTCTCCTGTAACTTCATCCCGCTTAGCCCCAAATATTTTCCTAAGCACCTTATTCTCAAACACCCTTAACCTATGTTCCTCTCTCAGAGTGAGAGTCCAAGTTTCACAGCCATATAGAAGAACCGGTAATATAACTGTTTTATAAATTCTAACTTTCAGATTTTTGGACAGCAGACTGGATGACAAGAGCTTCTCAACCGAATAATAACACGCATTTCCCATATTTATTCTGCGTTTAATTTCCTCCCGAGTGTCATTTACATTTGTTACTGTTGCTCCAAGATATTTGAATTTTTCCACCTCTTCGAAGGATAAATCTCCAATATTTATATTTCCATTTCGTACAATATTCCCGTCACGAGACATAATCATATACTTTGTCTTTTCGGGATTTACTTCCAAACCGATCGCTTTACTTGCTTCAAGTAAAATTTCCGTGTTTTCCCTAACCGTTTGTGTATTTTCTCCTAACATATTCACGTCATCTGCATAGACAAGAAGCTGATGTAGCCCGTTCAATTCCAAACCCTGCCTGTTATCCTGAACTTTCCTAATGGCATATTCTAAAGCGAAGTTAAAAAGTAAAGGTGATAGTGCATCTCCCTGCTTTAGCCCGCAGTGAATTGGAAAAGGATCAGATAGAAACTGACCTATACGGACTCTGCTGTATGTTTCACTGAGACACATTTTAATTAATCGAACTAGTTTCTTGGGAATACCAAATTCAATAAGAATATCATATAATACTTCCCTCTTAACCGAGTCATATGCCTTTTTGAAATCTATGAATAACTGATGTACTGTACCCTTATACTCCCATTTTTTCTCCATTATCTGCCGAATACAAAAAATCTGATCAATAGTCGATCTATTACGCCGAAAACCGCACTGATGATCCCCAATAATTTCATCTACGTACGGAGTTAATCTCCTCAAAAGAATATTGGACAAAATTTTGTACGACGTCAACAAAAGTGATATTCCTCGAAAGTTACCACAGTTGGTTTTGTCCCCCTTTTTAAAAATAGGTACAATTATGGACTCCTTCCATTGTTCTGGTACAATTTCCTTTTCCCAAATAGCAAGTACAAGTTTATAAATTTCGCTATATAATGCACTTCCACCCTCTTGTATTAATTCTGCTGGAATTTGATCGATACCTGGAGACTTGTACTTTTTCAGATTTTCTATCGCAATTTCGACTTCTGAAATCGTGGGTTCGGGTATAAATGGCTCAGCAGTTTGTATTTCAATATCGTCCCGATCATTTCTATTTGGCCTATGTACATTTAGTAGTTGCGCAAAATAGTTTTTCCATCTGTTTAGGATTGATGAAGAGTCTGCAAGCAAGTCACCATTCTCATCCTTGATCACGTTTACCCTTGACTGATATCCGTTCTTAAATTCCTTTATACCCTTATATAAATCTCGAATGTTTTTATTCTTACTATTTGTTTCTACCTCATTCAGTTTTTCCTTCAAGTAACCTCTCTTTTTATTCCTAAGTGTACGACTTGCTTCCCGTCTTTCATTGAAATAATTATCTCTATTCTCCTCAACTGGATCCTGTAAGAATGCCATAAAAAAAACTCCGACAGCAGCAAGGATCCATCACCCAACACTTGCTAAGTGTTCAGCATTATGGAATGCGTCTAGGAGACCCAAATCCTCAGAAATTATATCAGATGTCTTGAAATATTCATTAAAGATTCCTTGACCACTCGATGGAATTCTCTTTATGGCTCAATCTCTCAAATATTGCAATTCAAACATGATATAAACAGTATATGTGAAAAAAGATGTTGAGTTTCAGTACCTTGAAAAATAATGTGAAGTTCTGAAACCCATTTCCGTAGCCCTTGATTTAATGCAAAATGATAAGACGTGCTATTACGGCCAACTTATGTCCACATTAATTTCCCTCAAAAACAGATTACCGGTACATATTATGTTATATAGTAATCTACACCATCTATTCCAAGTAACTCCAATCCTAATGAGTTTGCTTTCATCAAGATTTAAAATGTTTGATCTGACCTTAGAAGCAAATTGAGCTATTTTGGCAGCTTGTTTACACTCATCATTTAAGATGAGATAGCTACCTGATACTGCCTCACCCAATGATAAGAGGAGGATACAGAATATGTGTGTGAAATCAGCTGAGCAGTTCTCGCTACACCTTTGGTTAGATCAGACGATGAAAACAATTTTTATGTTTTCAACTCAAGTACAATAGACTTTGAAAAGCAAAAAGAAAAGAACTTGTCTACTGCGGAGCATGAGCTCATACAATTCTTCAATGGGAAAGGGACAACCCTGTGCACTCTAGAGAATTACCCAACAGTGAAACAAGCTTTTATAAAGTATAATACAAGTTTGTGTTCCTCTGCACCTGTAGAAAGACTGTTTAGTTTTGTAGGATTTATTCATTCACCAACTAGGAGATCCTTACCTGATGAACTTTTTGAGAAACTGGCTTTTTTGAAAGGCAGCAGTAATATTCATATGTAGCACAATGTCATTGTTGACTGGGAAAAGGAAGAATGTTCAGTTACGGTGTTTATATAAAACTTCGAGATGAAAATAATTTTAATGTTAATATAATATTTTAGATTTTCGGTAATATTCTTATTTCTTTATATATTGTATCGGGTATTTGAAATACAAATGTATTTTGAGTATTTGAAATACAAATGTATTTTGGTTAATTTTTTTAAGTATTTTGTATTTGTATTTGAAATACTATTCTTTGAAGTATTTTGTATTTGTATTTGAAATACTTGGATGTCAGTATTTTGCCCAGCCCTGTGTGTCGTACAGCCGATTAAAACGTATGATTTATTCTCGATACCTTCATCTTAAATAAGAGACATGCGACAATACAAATAGTGATAATTAATGACATATCATACATTTAAGTGGTTGTAGAAAACTATCAGATGAACACTTTTGACTAAGACAGCGATGGGTGGATTTTTTTTTTTTTTTTAGGTAAAGACTAGTGGGCGCGCTGCAATGTTCGAACATGAGAGCGGCAACCAAGACATTACAAACTTCTTCATATTTCATACGAAAAACTAGTCGCAAGATCTGTGCTAAAAATCTTAAAAGCCGATTGTATTAACCATTTAATCTTAGATCAGAGGTTAAATTGATCCTCGTTCTAGCTGAACTTGGAATTTTGTGTTGTATAAACTCTAATCTGAGGTTCATTCGTCTTAAACTTAATTTCTCCGATTACGTTAGATGATCCAAATCCAGTTATTTTTATTCTGTTTGAAATATACGAGTGGCAGATTGTGCAAATAGAATAACCATTATTAATGTTAATAGATATGGTATATATATATATATATATATATATATATATATATATATATATATATATATATATATATATATTTATTTATTTATTTATTCAATTTCTTGCCTTAATACACAAACATTCTTATGTTTTATGACTTAACTTTTATTATATTATGTTCATAAAAACCATTAATTATTAATAGTTATGATAGGTACATTCATACATTTTCAATTAAGCTTAATTGTATTACTAAACAAAAATTGTCGTTTTATAAAGCTTTATAATGTTTAGCAATATCTAATACCATAACATGATTACAACATAACATTATGTCATGTGGTTAAAGCATGAAGTGTTGGGAGTAGAGAACAGCGAATATTTTATAACAGCTGGAACAAACATGACTAGCCTCTTTCTGCAGAGCAAACATCAGTGAATATCGAACTTCACCATACTCGACAAACTTGAACGAACATAGCGACTGTAATGCACGTCGCTTAATGTTTTCTGAGTTATTCAAATTAAAAAAATGGCATATTTTCAAAATCGATCTCCTCTAACAAAATTTAAGTTTCATACATGACATTTCTGGTTTAGTTAGAAAAGAGCTAAGTTTTAGAATTTCAGGTTTGCGTCTATAAATGCAGAGATTTTTTTTTAATATGCAACTTCAAAACTTAAATATTTAGTGTCCAATAAATATGTTTTATTTATTTTTTTTAATTTCGAAAGTATCTAGTTTACAAAAAATGTTGCCGTGTTTCGTTAACCACTGTACAATAGAACATAAGGTAAAAGTTTCACGTTCCTAGCACCAAAATTGTAAGCGTCTATACACTTAGAACCCATAGAAATGTGCTGAAAAAAAATTGTGAGAAAACAGCTTGAGAAGTTTGCATGGAATTCAAATTCATGGATGCAGCCATTTAAATATGGCGTAATTTTTATGCTTCCAAGCGCCGCAAAAAGCACTGAAACTTGTTCGACTTATAAATAAGATAATTCCTGATTAATGTTTAAAATACAAAAACTAAAATGCGATTTTATACTGAAAATGAACAAAATTTTACCCGTCCCCCATTAAGCAGCCTACAGTCTATAAGACAAGACGGAGCTGCAACCCTATCAAGTGTTTCATCTCCCGCCTGTTTGATTGACAGCCCAGCCACATTCCACTTCAATGAGATGGCAATACCTGCAGCTTATGGCATGTCACTGCTAATCACGCGTCGGTTGTGTAACATTCAGAGGGTCTTCAGCTTAGTTTGAAGCAAGTTGACTTCATGTACGATATTACACGTTTGAGGTGCTTGATCATATGCATTTGTAACCTGAAAGCTAGCGGGAATACTGCCGCATCTAGTCGGTTGTGCGAACAAAGATACCAAAATACACTACTTTTCAAGAGAACTAGATTCAATAACATCACTTCAACTTAATTTCGTCTAGACTTCCACAAATCAGAACATAGACCTTATGAAATAAAGTGTCGGATCCATATTCATATTCCCTTGACAATGTCAAATGCAGGTTTAAAAAGCAAGTGAAATATTGGTTTCCGGCGTCATCATATAATGTCGTAGTGCTTCCTGTAGTGTAAGTGCGATGTAAGAAAGCAGTAAGTTACAGTGAATTGCAGGAAATGGCAGGAACACCAAAAAATCCAGAGCATATGGAATTTTGAAAAACTACAAATAGTTCAATTTGATTTTCTTTGTTTTTTTATAGAATTAAAGGAGTTTGATGAATTGAATATGCTATTCACTTAATTTATCATTTTTTTTATCCTTTTGTGTACTTTTTCAATTTCTTTGTTAAAATATATATTCACCTAAAAATTGTTTCAAAGAAATAAAATGATTGTTACTAGCCGTGAATTGCAGAAACCACACATGTTCAGGCAATTCGGATTCTTTTTACCGAAAATACTAAAGAAAAAATTAAAGTTCATATATGTATGTTAGACACTAGAAATATTTATTTATTTATTTATTTAACCTGGTAGAGATAAGGCCATCAGGCCTTCTCTTCCCCTCTACCAGGGGATTACAACTACAATATTAAGAATGCAATTACAATTATAATTACAATTAATATTGAATTTACAAATACAATAAAAATCAAAGTACTAAAAGATTAACAGACTACTAAAAGCTAGACAGTTCATTGTAAAAATTAAGAAGAGAGAAAATTTTTTTTATTAACTAAGTAAAAAATTAAACCTACTCTACGCAGTAAGAAAATGCTTAATAAGTTTGCTTTTGAACGCTACTAAATTTCGACAGTCTCTGATGTCACTGGGTAGGGTATTCCACAACCGCGAAAGCGAGATTGTGTATGATGATGAATACGATGATGTCTTATGTGTTGGTATGGCTAGTATGAGGCTATTTTGCGTGCGTGTGAAGAGATTATGATATGATGACAGGTAACTGAAACGGGAGGCAAGGTAGGTAGGTGTAGAGGTGTGAAGGACTTGGAAAAGGAGAACAAGAGAATGAAAATTTCTACGTTCGTTAAGCCGTAGCCAGTTTAGAGTTTGGAAGGATGGGGTAATATGGTCAGCGCGACGGACATCGCAGACGAAGCGAACACAAAAATTATGAACTTATGAATTAGTATGCTTTGATAGAAAAAAAATAGTCACTTCAAAATACAAAATAATTTTGAAGATAATCAGTTATTTGTGCCTCCTGGAAAACTTATTTAAATAGACAAGTGTGGTTTCTGAAATTCACGATTTAACTATCATCACTACTTTCGTCACAACGACGACCACCATTACTGCCAACACGACTAGTACCACCGTTCACTATCGTCGTAATAGCAACTGTCATTATCACCACCGTCATCACCATAATTATCACCATCATTATCATATTGTCATCATATGTCATATGTTTATCGTCATATCATATATATCATATCATATATCATATCATATCATATCATCATATCATATCATATCATATCATATCATATCATATCATATCATATCATATTTTATTACACAGAAGATTAATATAAATTTGTCTAACCAAAAATATGGATTAGGCCTACCCAACAAATTTAATTTGTACAGATTTCAGAGTATTAGCTATTGAAGAAATTTATAAATATAGTTTACTAACTTAATACCAAATAAATATAATAAAACATAAACCTAATCGATATGAATATCGTACTCGAAGACAAAAGTTTACTTTCCCATTAATTGAGCCTAAATGTCATACAAGTGCAGCTCTTAAACATGGTGCTAGTTTCGACCCAAGACTTTATAATAAAATTACAAATTATTTTCCAAATTTGAAATATTTTAAGATTGAAGCTTTCAAAAGAGAAATTTATAAAATATAATATTAACAAATGTGTGTATTTTTTACCCTTTATTTCTGTCATCTATATTCATGTTTTTATTGTACATTCAAAAACTTAGGTACAATAAAAATTGAAGTAAAAATAAAATGATGTCCCTGTACATATCAACCAGAATCCCAATCAGAGTTGAGACGACATTATACTGTATATAATTTATATTTTCCATAGTTCAATCCTACGCCCAGTTTCTCTGGTACTCTTTTATTGATAACAGAATAATGAGACGATATTCTTCCAAAAGTGTTCATTTTCGATTTAGTCCATTATCAGGCATAAAATATTGAGAATTTTTCTTGTTTAGTGAGTTTCAGCATTTCTACTCGTATCACGGTGGTTAAACTAAATAAGTTTTAAAATTCCAGTTCTGTTCTTTCCCCAATAATGCTTCACCTCCGATTGAGGTTCTGGCTGATATGTAGACCTACATCTATTACTGTCAGGCAGTACATCTCACTTGATGATATGTGTGAGGAGAAGAACAATTGCGTGTATGCATCTGAAGTCTTATTAGTTTAATAGTAGCTAGTCGGCGATGTATGCAATGGAGGGGAAAAAGAACTGGCCAACCTACCCCATTATTTCCTGTCCTAGGTTCCTCATGAGTGGCGCCATGTTAGTATCATTGTGAGGTTCAGACCTGTCTTTATACAGTTGACTAAACAGTAACAATAATGCTTATTTCAATCCCATGTTCGGCGCTTCCTTTAAGGAATACTTCGAACTAAATATTTCAGACCATTGCATTGTTGAGATGTAAAAATGTCAGTACATAGTGTGATCACAGGCTGGTATATACAGTCACGAAGCTCAATACGTAGGGAATACGCATGCATAGATAGTTTCCAATCACTAGGATCGCTACTATCGCCTCATCACAGACAATGCGAAATAGTATCGACACAGTCTATTGTTCCTAGTACCCTCAACAACTGAAGCTTCGTAATTGTATATACTAGACTGTGGTGTGACTACAAATTAGTACTAATTAAATTAAGCTGAATTCGTAAAATGTGTGCCTGGTTTACAAAAGTTAGTATTCAGATTGATAGCTCAAGGACGAAGAGTCGAACCGGATTCTACATTGTAATATCTTGCAAGGAAGATAATGACATTATTCAAGGAACTAAACACGATTATCCTATCGACGTGAAAGCAATAATATTACATGCAGCTTCTCAAATGACAGTAAGGAGGGAGATTACCTTGCAACACAGCTACTACTCAAATATGTACGAGAACTTGGCTAAATTAATCCTTCGTCTTTAGATATCCGAATGTGAATAAATGCAAGAAAAAATTCAATTTCTGCAAGAACCCATGAAGCAGAAAGAGGAAATAGGTCTACAACGTCAAGGATTTGCATAAATTATATTACTTCCAATTCCTTCCCGCCACACCCTTCCTCAAACGGTCTGTTGCTTGTTTGAAGGAGGGAGACGAGGTTCGTGCCAACTTTCCGGCATGAATTTGGATTAGCCTTTATCCCCACTTTCTTTGCCCCTCCAACCTCCGACTGTCACTTTTGTAGTTGTTTTTTTTTTTAGAATTATAGATTTTCTTTAGTTAATTTGATCGAAAATCCTGATGATAAAAATATATACATGAAACGTAGAATTAAATCTTTTGCAAAACATTAAAATTTCGAAATTCGGATAAATAAAAAGTCGTCGTCGTTGTCATCATCATCATCATTATTTGCTATAATTATTAGACTTATGTCTTTTCTGGTTTCATTATTGAAAGAATGTGGATATATCGATCATAATTCTGTTCGCAAATCAGCTTGAAAACGGTACATTTTATCTGTATCAGCACTCTACAACTAGGGTCCATATTGAAATTCAATACATTAAGTTAGTGAGTTTAACTGACACTCATGTTTAAATTTTTTGCTACATGATTGCTCTTTGTTTTTACAATAAGAAATTTCGAAAAATTATTATATAAAGGCGGTGTTTTAAAATATTCGTCTAAAGCAGCGTTTGCAACATGTGGCACACTTAAAGGTGTAACTTAAAATCCCGCGACATATTCATATAATCTAAACCAGTGGTTCCCAACTGGGGAGGGAGGGATTTTGAGGGTTTTAGTGGGAGTATGTTTGCCGAATGTTGATTTGACCGCGTTCGCTTAATGTTGACTCTTGTTAACTCACTTTTTTACTATTCTTTCATTTTTATTTTCCCAATTTACTACGACAACTTTTATTATTTTCATTTTTTGGCAGCACACCGGTTGAAAATGACTGCCATTTCTCCCCCCCCCCAAAAAAAAAATTGATTCTGCTATCTCCATAGGAGGACATGAAGGAGGATTAATATATTTTCCCCTTATTTGATGCGGAATTCAAAAGGTAATGCTGTCACTAACCTTTTTCCATTTTTCGACTGAAAATACATGTTTTCTTCATTATTGATAACGGAAAAGTAATTTTTCTATCACGCGCGCTTGTATGAATTGATTTCCTCTGAATTATTGCATGGATTTCTTTGTATTCATCAGCTACTAGTCGAGATACGAGGCAGTGGTACATATTAAACAGAACTCTCTCTCAGTGATCCAATTCTTAAGATGTCATGAGAACGGTTGTGTGTTTTGTCAAAAAAGAGAACAGAGGTCTACGTCTCGGCCTCTCCAAAGGCATTTTTTTCCTCAATCTCCCAACTAACACTCTTTACCCATTTCTGGATTCACCCATACGTGCTAAATACCCTGCCAATCTCAAACGCCTGTGTGTAATGTTCCTAATTATTATATTAGGTGAAGAATACAATGCGTGCAGTTCTGCGTTGTGTAACTTTCTCCATTTTCCTATAATTTTCCTATAACTTCCTCCCTCTTAGTCCCAATTATTTATGTAGACCTTATTTACTTACAGTATGATTATTTAGTCCTGACAGTCGCCGGAGATATGCGCGTGGGACAGGCGAGTCCATTTAGTTACTCCAAGGGGTGTTTGGGTTATTCACTCGCTTGCCTTTACCGACTGCTCGCCCTTATCTCTACTCCGGAACTCTCCCCACTCCTCCGATTACTTCCCCTCTTTCGCGTCGCTGAGGTGTCAGGACTAAATAATCGGTCTGTACATACAAATGGCTTATAGAGAGCCCGCAGTTTCATTGCCGCCCTCATATAAGCCCGCCATCGGTCCCTATCCTGAACAAGATTAATCCAGCTCCTACCTTCATATTCCACCTCCATCAAATCCATTTTAATATTATCCTCTTACCTAAGTCTCGGCCTCCGCAAAGGTCTTTTTCACTCCGTCGTCCCAACTAGCACTCTATACGCATTTCTGAATTCGACCATACGTGCTACATGTCCTGCCCATCTCAAACGTCTGGAATTAATGTTCATAATTATGTCAAGTGAAGAGTACAATGTGTCCAGTTCTGCGTTGTGTAGGCTAACGTTTTCCATTCTCCTGTAACTTCATCCCTCTTAGCCCCACATATTTTCATAAGCACTTTATTCTCAAACACCCTTAACCTCTGTTCCTTTCTCAAAGTAAGAGTCCAAGTTTCACAAGCATACAGAACAGCCGATGATATAACTGTTTTATAAATTCTAACTTTCAGCTTCTTTGAGAGCAGATTGGATGACGAAAACTTCTCAAGCGTATAATAACAGGCATTTCCCATATTTATTCTGCGTTTAATGTCTTAACGAGTATCATTTACATATTCGATTGCTGTTGCTCCAAGATATTTGAATTTTTCCTCCTCTGCAAAGATTAATTTCCAATTTTTATATTCCCATTTCGTGCTATGTTCTAGTCACGAAACATATCATATACCGTACTTTGTATTTTCAGGATTTACATCCAAACTTGTATCTTGACTTCAAGTTAGATTTCCGTCTTTTTGCCAATAGTTTATGAATTTTTCCCTAACATATTCACGCCATCCGCATAAATAAGTAGCTAATGTAACCCGTTCAATTCCAAACCCTCCCTGTTTTCCTGGACTTTCCTTAAGGGTACATACAAGACGGAGCCTGGCTGGCTACCGAGCTGGTCGCTCGTAAGCTTGCTGGTCGCTGGGTCGGGGTGATCAGGAGGAAGCTTGTTTGCGCCTGCCAGCCAATGTAGCTGAACTTAAATTACTCTGCTTTTTAAAAATTGCCTTTAGAAACAATAATTTGTAAAAGTGCCAGGATGGATTGTATTGGTCTTCAGGATCTCCTAAACGTACCTAACATATTTGAGCACTTTCAGTACGGAAATAACTACGTAAATAATTTCATTTTTCTTGAAAGCGTCTTCTGTCATAGTAAAACCCTTTCATTAAATCCCATAAAGTTCATTCTGATGCAAATAGAACATTTATAAAATAATATGTATTAGTTGCTGAAAGATCAGTAGCGATAATTATATTGTTTCTAAAATTGTCACTTTCTGTAAAATATCAATTATTCAATTACAAAGTTACTTATTATTGGTATCCATTTCACATCACCTCATTCTGGTGCCGAGATCAAAAAGCGTGGGGCTTTACCTCCATGCTACCCAAGTGCCTTTATGGCATGTGAAGGAACTACCTTTACCTTTATTAGTATTCATTTCAGCTCGTACTTCATCTCACAATTTCACAATAAGATATCGGCTTTGGTGGTCGGGTTGATTCCAAACATTATAAACATTGATTATCCTACCGAAAAATTGTTTTTAGAATTTAAAGTCTTGAAAATACATCAAATTTTTATCAATGAATTATCAAATTTTATACATAAAAACACACATATATCTTAGTTCATATACCCACAGACACAAAACCAGACGCATGGATAAAATACGTTTGTTTGAACCCAAGTGTTTAACGAGCACTGCTGTCAACAATAGTAGGCCTACTAGACCCTAATATCGGCTCTAGAATTTATAACAAATTAATAAAGAAATACGCACATCTATTTACCTCCAACAGTAAGAAATTTGTTATGAGCAGGCTTAGGATGCAAGACAACTTAAGAATGAAATGAAGTTACAGTGCAACGGAGTACATATGGAGTGAGATGGCGCGTTGAGTTTTGTTTACCTGCGCGTTAGTTGAAGCGGTAGTCGGATGGTCTAGTAATAGGAAGAGATATTCCTTTCATATCAAATACGGTACAGCTCCATCTCTGATATTTCTCCGTTTCTTAAGGTGTTCGAACCCAAGCGGTTGTGGGAGGCGAAGCGTATAATAGGTGTTTTGTCCTCATAGTCTTGCAGGCGGCAATTACCTTAAGCCTAAGTGTGTGGGCACTCAACCCGAAGACGCGCGCAAGGTTACTGAACTCTAGCGCATCGTAGGTTCCAGAAGCGTGGAGTTTCCATTGTCGAGGAACGCGCGCGATGTCTTAAGCTAGCCAAAACAAAAGTAGCGTCATGAGAGCGCGTCATCACGGCAGGTATTCAAACGTGTGGCGAACCAAGACGCGCTCTCATACAATTGCCGGCCATTGAGCCGATCGTGGTGGTAAAGTGCCGACCCCGAATGGTCTGTTTTCGAGTTTGTGACTTACTCGGGAAATAGTAGTGGTGATTTAAACAGGCGTTCGATAAAAGAGAAACGTTGCCGAGATTACGGAGAAGATAACAGCCAGTATTCCGTCGTTCATACTCACGTAGGGACGTGATCATAATAAACCATATTAGTGGAACTTTCCTCCATGGTTTTTTTATTGTGTTCGTGTGATCGGCAAAAATCACAATAAAATCCTTCACCCACAAAACAACAGAGTCCTTGAAAAGAGATCATCTCCACCGTGGGACAGCAGCGTGTATCGGCGTCCCAGCTGAGCTACCCGATCCGGACTTTGTCGGCGACGCGGCAGAGGAAGGAGAGAGCAACCATCGTGATTGGCGCCCACGTGGACCAACACACACGCATTGACCGTCGCATAGTGTACAATCAAGTCTGTAATCAGACGTACTGTATTCTTCTGTCTCTCCCTACGAAACGAACTCAGGTCATCACAGTGCATTTTCAAATCATAGTGAACAATTCTTTCGAACTAGTTGCAAGTATGTACAACTGTCAAAAGAAAAAGTGGCCGCTCTCCTGAAACAAAGTTCCCTTCGGGTATCTTCGCTACGATTCGGAGACAGGCGATGTTACATGATGTTGGACCAGTTGCCTGATATCTACAGTTATAATTGAAGTATTCTGTGTGTTATTCGATAGCGTAATGGTAGCGTTCAGGCCTCTTATTCATGAGGTCCTGCGTTCGACTACAACCTCGTGCTTTTTATGTTCTTTTTTGTTCTGTTTTTTAGAGAAACAAACTATACATAATGGCTCCTTTCTCTTTTACGATTATTTTAGTAATTAACATCAGGTTCATTAATATATTATGCCATGACTTTATCATTATGATATTGTGGCTGCAAATGGAAAGAAAAAAAGATTTTATTCTCAATAAAAATATCTTTCGTGGCATAAACAAAACAAATTTACTGGCGTCTGCCTTAAAACATTCAAACAATTAACCGTTCAAAAAACAAAACAAAAAGCCACAATTCAATATTTAGTCTATCTTCCTCTTATCTCGATCATCTTGCAGTCGAGTGGGCATGGAATTGACCAGTCTTTGCAAATAGCGACTGTTCTTAAACGATATTCCAGGCATTCTGAACATACATACATACATAAGTGTTCTGTCCATGGGCAGGTCTTTCATTGCAAACCCAGCAATCTCCAATCTTTCCTATTTTCCGCCTTCCTCTTAGTCTCCGCATATGATCCACGTATCCTAATGTCGTCTATTATTCTTTTCAACCAGAGACCCAACCAATTCCTTTTTCTCTTTCTAATCAGTTTCAGCATCTTTCTTTCTTCACTCACTTTTTCAAACACAATTTTATTTCTTATTCTGTCTGTCCACTTCACACGCACCGTTCTTCTCCACATCCACATTTCAAATGCTTCAATTTGTTTCTCTTCATTTCGTCGAAATGTTCATGTTCCTTCCCCATACAATGCCACACTCCACACAAAGCACTTCACTAGTCTCTTCCTTAGTTCTTTTTCCAGAGGTCCGCAGAAGATCCTTCTTCTTCTATTAAAAGCTTCCTTTGTTCATGTTTGCAGTTTTTCTTGGGAAGGATAGGCCTAAATGCGGTAACATCCCGTTGCTTTCCGCACACCACTATCTCTTTCGCATCTTATTAAATTCCAGGGGGCCCAAGCGTGGAGATTAGGAGAGTGGATTTGACTAATTGGGCCCTCCGGACTTCACCGAAAGTCACGGCAAGGGTTAAATATTAATTCTATCAGGATGTTTGGCCCGATCAGAGACCGGGAAATCTCAATTAGCCTTTGCCCCCCGCATCCTGGACTAGCTTCTACGAATCATCAGAAAATCTTAGAGTGTGATTGGGCCAATTTTTCCGAAAATGTTTCCACACTTTTGCCCTCGTAGCTCAGCGGACGAACGTCGGAATTTAGATGTCAACGTCTCAGGTTCAATTCCTCGTTACTCCTTTTCATTTTATTGTGGTTCAAGATAGTATAATGTAATAATACAAAAAGAAAAACTAATACCAGTATTATGCAACTGGATTTTTCCAAACCTAATATTAAATTTATGTTATTTATATCGCTAAAGAACGATTACAATATAAATAACTTGAATATTATTTATACAGTATCACTAAAGAACGATAACAGAATATAAATGATAAATATCGGTTTGTTTAATTAATATAACATATTATATAATATGTATTTAATTATCTAAATAAAATAACCTATTTTACAAAGAAAGATGGTTATTTGTGTTATAATAATTACTTACATAAATTACAGATTATTTATATTGCGAAAGAACAATAACAATATAAATAACTTGAATATTATTTTATAATGATAATGAAGGAAAACAGAATATAAATGATAACTTGAATATTATTTATATCGCTAAAGAACGATAACAATATAAAAAACGTGAATATTATTCATATCGGAATTTCACAGATTTATTACAGATGTATTTAAGAAATTATAGAAGAATAGTAATTAGTAACAGTGTCCTATTTATTCTTCTTGGAGCCAAATTTGTAACTTTTAAAAGTGTGGTTACTATGTTGAAGTGTATGTGTTGCAACGGATGCTTGATTTGTTATGTATGTGAGTCAGTTATGGGATGCTTGATGTCGTCGCAATGTCGTAATTATAGTTTGATTGTGTTTGTGTGACTATTGTGTATTGATTTATTATGTATGGTACGGAAAGCTGCATATTTGTGTTATAGAAGTGTTACGTATGTGTGTTGTTAATGTTTTTGTATGTTTCAAATTGATAACTGATATTTGTTTTGCAATCGCAATGCCTAATTTACGGATTGTTTATGTTTTGTTTACATCGCGTAAGCTAATTTAATTTTCTTTTCCATTTCTCTTTATCTTTTTTGTGTATAAAACTATAGCCCTAACATACATACGTAAAATAGGGCTAACCCCCATTGGAGATATTGTAGCTACAATAGTAATAATTATTATTCACATCGTTATAAAACGATAACAGAATACAAATGATAACTTGAATTTTATTCATATCTCTAAAGAATGATAACAAAATATAAATAACGTGATATCCATCAAGAACGATAACTGGATATAAATGATAATTTGAATATCATTTACATCGCTAAAGAACGATTAAAAAATAAAATGAAAACTTGAAGAAGGCGCGAACCCAGAACCTTTGAATCATTAAACAAGCACTCTACCGCTGGACTGCGAGGAGCAGACATGGAACACTTTCATAGTTCCGGAACTGCTTGTACAAGCACATGCGTCGTGTAACATCGCCGCGACCCGAAGTGGACTTTGAAAATATTCGCTGTTCACGAGTGCGGCCACTTTTTTTTTTTTGACAACTGTACATGGTTATTCATTGTCACGAGGGTAACCAGTCAGGCTACCAGCTACCAGCCAGGCTTCGTCTTGTACGTAGCCTACCCTAAGGGCAAATTCTAGAGCAAAAATAAAAAGTAAAGATGAAAGTGCATCTCCTTGCTTCAGCCCGCAATGAATTGGAAAAGCATCAGACATAACTTGGCCTATACGGACTCTGCTTACGTTTCACTGAGACACATTTCAATTAATCGAATTAGTTTCTTCAGAATATCAAATTCAATAATATTATTATATACAGTTTCTCTCTTAATTGAGTCATATGCCGTTTTTAAATCTATGAATTACTGTTGCACTGTACCCTTATACTCCCATTTTTTGCCCAATATCTGTCGAATACAAAATTCTTATCAATAGTCGATCTATTACGCCTAAAATCACATTGATGATCCCCAATAATTTCATCTACATATGGAGGTAATCTTTTCAGAAGAATATTGGACATAATTTTCTACAACGTCAACATAAGTGATATTCCTTGAAAGTTACTACTGTTAATCTTTTCCCTCTTCTTAACAATAGGTACAATTATGGACTCCTTCCATTGTACTGGTCAGTGGTGTAGTTGGAAACAAATTTTAGGGAGTACTATTGAAATCTCCTTGGTCAGACTAGACTCTGTATGGACTCGTACTGCACTTCTTTTCCAAAGTTACTTCTTCGTCGCGTCTTGCATATCTCCTTCCAGATCGCAGCCAGAATGCATACAATGCAAGAAATTAAACGTTGACATTGGTGGCCCAACACTTTTTAGGAACAAAAGCCTAGGAAGTCTTTTACTGCAAGAATATTCCTTTTCTTAGTGCAGATATCGTTCATTACAGTAGGTAGTGTTCATTCACATTCTTTAGTTGAAATTGGAATAGAATCTGTAATATGTAACTAGATTCAAGATTCATTAGCGCACGAAAAGTAACAATATTTCCCTTCTCTAGCAAACTGCTAGCATTACACCTGAGCGAGTTACAAAATTAGAGGATCAGCGCAGCAGAATTCTTGAGGTGCAACATCATAAAATTAGTGTTATGCGAAGGCATCTTCGCAAGTTTTGAAATTAACGAATCAGTGTAGCAGATTTCTTGACGTATCACGCCATAAAGATGGTGTTAATTACTTATAGAAATATAGAAATACCACGGCGGCATGAAAGCTTTAAATTAACAATCACAGCTACTCCTGAAGTGTCAGATCATGGTTTTCGATAAAACAACGAATGGACAAGCGTTTAAGCAAAGGATACGAGATGCCAGCCTCTACTGTTGTTCCACATATCAAAATCAAAATGTTTTTCAAATAGCTAATATCCTCCATTTCAAATTAGCCTATATTAAAGACTATTCAGACATAATTCATTTATTTTCGAGTCTGTATTTTTTTCCGGTACGGTAACAGCAAGTTTTTGTTTCAGACGGTACGGCTTACCGCCCCGTACCGGCCCAACTACAGTTCTGGTTCTGGTACAATTTCCTTTTCCCAAATAGCAATTTCTCTTTCCTCAAAAATCTCGAAATAGATATTTTAGCATTATAATAATATTTTGTGCGAGATCGTGCGTATTTGTTTGGTTTCCGCACAAAACCAACCCCCGGTAAGTCTAAAATTCTACATTCAGTATTCCCAACCGAACACACATAACAATTTCCCTCTTCTTACCCCTTAAGTGACATATTCATTTTACTGCTTTAGGCTTTTAACATATTATTTTTAGAGACGTTCAATATAGTAATAATTATAAATTGGAAACTTACCACTGCAATTTCACCTAAATTGCACTGTTAATTATTGTTTTTAAATATTTGCAAAAATTAAGTAAACTCTACAACTCCACTAAAGTTACTGCATTTCGTGATGCATGTAACATTAAGGAAGCCGTTGTTTTAAGTTCGCATTTATAGACTGGGGAAAAAAAAAAGACAGACTTATATTACGGCCTGCTGGAGTATAGTAAGCACAGAAAACATTTTAAAGCAACAATGTTGAAGATAGATATTTTTGTTTTCCAAAATTGCCGTCATTGAACAGAAACCAAGATGGAGATTTCATTGCAACTAATTAGAAATTCCTCTTTCGGGTATGTAATAAACAACCTTCGCACAAAATAATGTACGATACACGAGCGGTATGTTTTCTTTCAATTCTCGGAAATTAAAAAAGCTCAACTACGTTTCGCTTTTTCAAACTTTTCCTCGAACATGAAAACTTCAACATACCGCTCTTGTAACGCATATTACTATTGTTTACACTCTGCATACTAAAAAAATACAGCGTTAAAGAGATGACACATTTTCTCATTCTGAGATTTACGCGCTTCTCGACAAAATTCTGTTCTCTTCTTTTGATGGAAATGATTTACACGTTTATATATTTTCTTTCTAGACTTATTAACAAAATACCTAAATAAATGGAATTGTTATACGGTTGAAGTAATTAATTTTTTCACAAATTGACAAAATAGCTAATCATGTATTTTAATAACGTATATTAGTATCCGTTTTCCAAATCTTGTTCCTGTAAGTGACATAAATAACAAAGGATGTTTGTGATTTGTAATGAGATTTTAAGTGTAGTAATTTTAACATATAAGAACAGTACCTACTGTGGAACCAGACCATTGAGGTGGAAGTTATGAAAGCAATTTTTTCTGTGGACATTTTCTTGTAGTTTTGTAGTAGGCGCACTTCGTGGGGTTTCTAATGTTTGTGCTTTGTTAGAAGTGATAAAACGTAGAAGCATAGAAAGTAATTCTACGCATATTTAATAATAATTAAATTGTTGGAAGAATTAAGTTTTCCTTTGTCACGAACTATACCTTTTCATATTCAATTTATTCTACGTAAAAAAGAAAGTCCAGAGAATGTATTAACGTTTGATATGAAGTAATTCGCTGTAGTGTGTTGTTGATTTGGAATAGAGACATGTTCATCTGTTATTAAATTCATTGTGGAAGGTTGTTATGAAATAACTACAGGTACTGTACATTCATACACTGTCAAAAAATTGGTCAATCAACATGAACTAAGCGGATATGGACTGTGCTAATAATGGGATTAAGTCTGTGTACATGGATTACCTGTTGTCCATATTCGACAAATTGTGAGTGTTGACTGCACTATTGAGAGCAAAGTGACCTCGTCTCTCCACAGTATTTGATATAACACTTCTGTTCAATTTTCATCTGAACTAATACACGTAATGCCACCGGCGTAACTCAGTTGCCTAAGGAACTTCTACCAATCCGGAGTTGCGCTCTGGCGCGGGTTCGATTCCGCTTGGGTTGATTACCTAGTTTCTTTTTTTCCGAGATTTTCCCCAACCGTAAGACAATGTCAGATAATCAATGGCGCATGAACGTCTCATCTCGCTATCACCAATTCCATCGAGGTAAATAACCCAACAATTGATAGAGCGTTGTTAAATAATAAAAAACATAGGCCTAATGAAAATTTGTATCTGTTTTCATAACAAGCTTCCTTCAATTTAAACATCTTCGCTGTTTGCAAGAATACATTTCCATAAATTTGCGAAACATTTTTCAAACCGTGTAATAGCTATGGCATATATGGTACAAGTGTTTTCTTTACAATGAGCACTACTGACGTAACGGGTTTTCTGTAGCTATATTTTGCTTTCGTGAAGATCCTCGGTAACCTGAATATCACTGATTCTTAATTTTCCTGTTTCATTTTCTCATTAACTGAGCGAGTTTCTCCAAACTTTTTAATTAATGCACGATAAGAAAGAATGGTAAGAGGACTGTCAGATGTATTTTTGTCAAAAATTATCTTAATAGGCTAACCTTGCAATGAAGTTTCTACCACATTCATACAGCGCTCAAAGAAATTGATATATAATATTTTATTGCAAACTTATGAACACGTGCAAATTTATTTCTGTGCTCAAGAAAAGATGTTGCATATTTCTTCATAAGTTTGCAATGAATTAATATGCGAAAATTTGTAGCGCAAAAAAGAATGTGTATATCGCATATTTCATAAGTTTAGAATAAAATAATATACAACAATTTCTTCGAGTAATGTAACAACATTGCACCAAATCATTTTTTTTTTTTTTTGGAGATATAAAATCATTTTCTCAGACTTAGAAATTGTGCGTAGTAAACAAGCTAAATGGCTAACAAACTTCTGTTTATCCTTCAAATCTTAACTATAGCATCACAACAACGAAATATTTATTTTAGCACTGAATATCCAGGCTAACTTCCATTCTTCACACATTCCACATTTGCTTAGTTCATCTTGATTGCTCAATTTTTTTAGAAGTTATATTCATTTCACTATATTAATAATTTAAAATAACCTCACATTTCATGTGCATTATTTTTGGTTATACATATTCGTCTATATTAAATATGAACAAATTCGTTCAATAGATCAGAAAAATAAATATCGTTTTATATAAACAAACAGACCGCAAGATCACAACCCATTTTTCGGCATCATGGATATTTATTTATTTATTTAATTTCATTTATTTATTTAACTAGCTAGGTAGTGAGTACAAATTACATTTATAAAACAAATATGTTTGTAGCCACTGCCGTAAGAGCCAGTCTCGTGTACGGTGTGGTCTTAGTCAATAATACACTGGTCAAAAAAAGTTAAGCATAATTAGGCATATAACGGTTTTTATTAATTAAAATAAAATAGATAAATTATAATTGGGTTTCTTGGTTCCACAGAATAAACTTAAAAGTAGAAATACACTATTTGTTAACAATGGACTCAATATGAAATGAAAAAGTTGCATTGTTTGGAAACAACGGAAAAGATAAGGGAAGTTGAAATTCGTACATCATCAAAGAAAAGGAAATGGTGCTTTCAGTGCCCTGTTTAATAACGTGTCGGTCCTCCACGAACCCTGAGGCACTCTTGTATGTGACGGGCCATACTCGGTACCAACGCATCTAAGCTCTCCTGAGGCAAATTGACCCATTCTTCTAAGGCAGCATTCCTGAGTTCTTGAATCGTTAATGGGTGATGTGGACGATTGGAAATGGCTCTCCTGAGAAAGCTCCATGCATGCTCTATGCAGTTCATATCCAGTGAGCATGCTGGCCAATCCATTCTTCGGATCCCATGCTCTACCAGATACCGCTGCACACTATGAGCACGATGAGGCCGAGCATTATCGTCCTGTAGAGTGAACCCTTCTCCTAAAGTCTCTGCAAAACCACTTACTATGGGTTGGAGGATGTTGTTCTCATACACGGCAGCAGTCATGTTTTCCTCTATTGAAACCAGTGGTGTGCGGCGGCCAAACATGACACCTACCCAAAACAAGATTGAACCACCAAACTGTTGGTGACGTTCCACGGTCATTGAGGGATGATTTCGTTCCCCTGTTCGTCTCCATACGCAAATAGAGTTATTGTCAGGGTGTAGGCCCATTCTCACTTCGTCTGAGAATAAATTTCTGGTCCATTGGTCTCGAGTCCAATTCTCATGTACTCTAGCCCATCATGCACGAGCACCCCTGTGATGTTGACGGAGTGCTGGAGTCTTGAGTGGTCTTCGAGCATACAACCCTATGTTATGAGGTCTATTGCGCACAGTTTGGCTACTTACAACAACACCAGTGGCTTCGCGCAGGTCATGGCGCAGAGTTGTAGCTGAGGCTATAGGGTTCCTACGTGCAGATAACCTTACATACCGGTCCTGACCTGGTGTTGTTTTGCGTGGACGGCCCTCGCGAGGTCGATCTGCTATTGACTAGGTTTCCTGGAACTTTCTCCACAGTCTGGAGACAATACTCTGATTCACATGAAGGATGTTAGCAACATCAACTTGTCTCATGTTTTGTTCCATCAAAGTGATGATCTTGATGCGGTCTGCCATTGTAAGGGTGTTCCGAGTCATTGTACTGCACTATGAAGCACTATGAAGCAAAACGACACTGATTGAACTTCGCTCGAATTACAGACTTTGTTTACTGCACTATGAAGCACTATGAAGCAAAACGACACTGATTGAACTTTGCTCGAATTACAGGCTTTGTTTACTAGCCGTGATTTGGACGTTACCTAGTGATGCAGAATAAAACAAATGAAAGAATTTGAATTAGTAAACATAATACGTGCCACATAAAACCAAAAGAAACATAAATATCAGGTATTATAGGGTAAACTGGAAATATGCTTAACTTTTTTTGACCAGTGTATAACAAAATTTACAAGGACAGTTTACTAAATACAGTAAGTAACTTAATTCAAATCAATAAATACAACACAAGAGCAAGATAGTAGAAAAGTTTTCCGGGCTATGAGGCCGTGGTCTGTTGGTTGTGAGACCACGGCCTCATAGCCCGGAAAACTTTTCTACTATTGACGCCGGCCGTGAAAGCCTACACTCCAATACAAGAGCAAGAATAAAGAAGAAAGAGAAAAATACACATTTAATGATCCGATCAAAAATTGTACAGCTCGCGCGGAAGATCTGAAAGCCTAGTCTACGTCACTTGAGAGGGGAGAGAACAACGTGAAAACGACAAGCGCTCCCGGTCTAAATATCGAATTGAAACCATTGACCTGTTAACTTGAGCTGCTAGTCCGAGTCCTCGAGTTCTGCTATCCTGTCCATCTTAAGTCATAGTTGGAACCATCATTATCGTCATCACTGATACCACCGAGACTTATGTTACTGAGGTCTGTGATGTCATCGAACAATAACTTGTGTTTCGTATTTATTTTAGTTGGTTATTTAACAACGCTGTATCAACTACTAGGTTATTTAGCGTCGATGAGATTGGTGATAGCGAGATGATATTTTGCGAGATGAGGCCGAGGATTCGCCATAGATTACCTTGCATTTACATTACGGTTGGGGAAAACCTCGGAAAAAACCCAACCAGGTAATCAGCCCAAGCGGGGTTCGAACCCGAGCCCGAACGTAACTTCAGACCGGCATCGGCAGGCAAGAGCCTTAACCGACTGAGCCAAGCCGGTGGCTCTATATATATATGCAACTGTTGTAAAATTTTCACGAAGAATACTGCACTTTCAAGATTGGCGTTTATGGAATATTCGACAGACGAGGGTTTGTGCAATTGTATAAGTTGGTATGATGTTGATTTCAATAAATCATCACTGTAAAAAATGGCCCCTTTTTCAAGCCATTCTTTCATTATAGTTGTTGAATTTTTAAGTGGTGGCTCTATTGAAAGCAACATTACGATAAGGACTGTTATCAAATAAAACAGAATGCGGCGTAAAATTTGGAATCAAGTCTCTCGAATCCATTTCTCATAATTAACTTGGATTATTTGAGAATGGTAATCCCCAGATCTCTTCTCAGATTTTGAAATTAGTAGCCCATTAGGAACGAACCGCAGCTCACCTCCGAAGTGTATTATTGCGCAGATCTGGGTTTCAAGATTTTGTATTTTGATGCGAAATTCGTGTGTATACAATTATGGAAGCTTTCTGATTTTGGACAAATTGATTTTTTTAATTTACTCCTCATTTCTTCTCTCAGCTAGGCAATTAGAAATAATCTCAAGTGGTATATCTTCCTTTGTCTAATATCGTGATTTTCAACTAATAGCGACGTACTTGTTTTTCGTTTCTCCCAACAATATCCCAGTTTTAGTGGAGTTCTAACACTAATATTGCCCTATTAAAGCCAATTGCGTCTTTCAGTTTCATTCTAAATGCAGTGACTGTTGCAGCACGTTTCTCGGTTATGTAAAGTCGTACACTGTCCTTCGCACTACACTTTCGTCACATGCGTCTAGTCCGAAGATACTCGTTTTAAATTATTATTCTCTTCTTATACGGCGGGATTGAAGGTCACTGGAATGTGCTTCGCAATACTAGTACCAAATCTGATCCGGGTACAGGAGGCAATGGGTAAGGGAAATTGAAAGATGCGTAAATAGAAATCATTGTTTTATTATGCACAAAAGGAAACAAAGTACATTACTCACAGCTAACACCCTTCAAAATAATCTCCAAGGCTTCCACACATCTTTGCCAACGATGATGCAGGCGTTGAATACCATCGGCTGTGTGCGACTCGTCTATGTGTACTACCTCTCGTCGAAACGCTGTTAAGATGTCATCCCTGTTTGCAAACCTCTTTTCACGCAGCGGCTTCTTCAATTGCGAAATGAGATCAAAATTGCATTGAGTGAGATAATGAGAGTAGGGAGGATGTTCCAAGATCTCCCACCTCAACCGCTGCAAAAGGTTCCTGATAGCTGCAGTATGGACTATTGCGTTATCATGGAGGATTATGGCATTGTCCATCAATGCTGGATGTGTCCTCCGAATTGTACGACCTAGATGGTACATTAGGATTGACCTGTAATATTGGGCATTGACGTGCAACAGTTCGATAAGGCGACGCACTATCACCCAATACTTCTCGTAGCTCAGAATGATACTGACGAGGATTTCTGCCACGAAGAACTGAAATTTTTACGTATGACTGCTGTTCAATTTTACTTACATACATCTTGGAGCACAGTCTCTAGCATACTTATTTTTACATGTGCTGTCAACTAGCCACCAATGCACACAGATGAAATCTGGCGGGGGTATCCCGTACAGTGTACGACAGGTTTTCAAACGTATGGATTATACTGAACTAACCACATTTTCTGTTATTCTGAAGATATAACATAGTTGCCATGACTTATGAAAAAAAAAATATATATATATATATATATATATATATATATATATATATATATATGATTTATTAATGAAATCATCTGCCCTCCAATGAGGATGACCCCTAGGATCCAGACAATTATATACAGTATCAACAAATAATTTAGAAAAACCTTAGAATCACGATTAAAAAATAATTAAATGAACAATATATTAATAATTATTAAAATAAAGATGGAAATGCAGAATCTACAGAGAACCTTTCACGATCTGTATTGTGATCTTCTTCATAATGAAGAACTTGCATCCCAGAAAGTTTAGCTCATCGAAGGTGTATTTAGACAATGATCCTCTGACTTCAAAAGGAATTCCTTGAAATGACCTATTGTTGAGCGGGATGTAATACTTACTGCTGAAATAAGGCAAGCAAGGTTCATAAATGTTTCGTCAGTTTGGTGGGGCTGCATTGTATCGCTCTCAAATCTGATGGTTGGTTCTAATACTATTTATTGATTCTTTTTCCTTCTTATGGCGACGATGTTAGCCCGCCTTGTGGAATCATCCTGAGAGATGCAGTATATTTCCTCATACACTTCATCTCCCAGTTGTTTTAGAACATCGGCGAGTATAGTCCTGACCCTGGGGTAACGATTACTGCGCAGAATTTCACTCTTTCTGCAGAACTCTAACATATGTCCTAAAGTTTCGGTCTCGTTGGATCTGGGCTGGCGATAACGGGTCATGTTAAAGAATCTCCGGATAACAGACCGAACTGGAAGCAAATTGCAGGACATTTTCACGGCATCTATATATTCCGAAGATGAAACATGGTGCGTATTAATTATTCAATTATTACTTTTGGGACATACAGATATACAGCGCATCGTGTGCCAACTGACACCAAGATTGGAATGAAATGTTTCTTTGCATTTCTCTTAGTTGTTTCCCTTTTATATTCTTTAGCAAAAACTGTTACATCACCATACTTATTGATAAAATATTACATAATATCTAAAACGTTGTACTGTAAATTACCTCCGAAATTAGCTTCGTAAGTAGCTGTAGCTTATATCTTCGTGAATAACCCTGTGTATAGAGCCTACTTGAATTAATAGGATCTTATATTCGAAAAGACATTACACATACCATTATTTGATAACCATCTTCCATTTCAGTAACTGGTACAAAAAATGAGAGAGGATACAGAGTCACAAACTTAGTTTAAGGCTGCCTGCTATACAAGTAACGATTTCTATAGAACTTAGACGAAAGCTTGTGGCTTCGAGTTGTATATATAACATACCTGGAATTGTTACCGAACTTTGTCAATATGCGAGGAGGCCTTGTTTCCCAGCAACTTGCAAGACTCTGAAATTGTTTGATAACCGCTCGAGATCAAGACAATTCAAATGCTCGGTAGGAGGAGGAGGTGTTGGCCTTCAGCATCTGCCGTGATTACACGCCTTCTAGTGTAAAATGGCGCTGTCAACGTGTTAAAGTATAACAAAGCCAGATTAACAACCTCAAACAACACGTCACAAGTTCAATAATGACGTTCAAATACGGAAAATGGATTTCTGGCAGATAGAATAGAATTATAGATTGATTGTAGCCTTGCCTGAAAGTATATAGCAAGGAGCGAAAGTTTTGTAACGCATGGCAGTATGCACACTGTTACACTTCTTATTTACTGAGGTTTTAGTTATCACAAGTAGGCCTATGTTAAAAATTTTGTAGTTTGCAGATTTCTAATTAAGAACTTAATTCTCCTATCACCATTTAAACAAACATAAGAACAATATTAGAAGTAAAATTAATGCAAAGAGCAAAATATGAACCCAAATTTTTCAAATTGAGAAACGGTAACAATATATATGCTGAGGTGCTGAAACTGTAAATTAAAAGTCGTTTCTGTACTTCGTGGATTAACACTATTTCCATCTTGATTCGTTCATTCTATCTGTGTGCCCATACCAAATTAACTGTCGTTTCTGTATTTCGTTGATAATCTTCCTACCTATGTCTATCTTAAATCATCCATCTAAGCTTAGTATTCATACAAAATCCAGTATCGTTTCTGTACTTCGTCGATAATGCTATTTATTTCAATCTTGATTTTTATCCATTTTACATGTGTGTCCATACCAAATTAACTGTCGTTTCTGTACTTTGCGGATAATATCCATACCTACTTTGACCTTGATCCATCCATTGTAGCTATCTGTGTGTCCATACCAAATTAACTTTCGTGTCTGTATTTCGGCGGTAATATCCTTCCTATTTCCATTTTAATTCATCCATCCTAGCTCTGTGTCCATGTCAAATAACTATCGTGTCTGAACTTCGTAGACAGTATCCTTTCTATTTTCATTTGAATTCATCCACCTTCTGAGTCCATACCAAATAACTATCGTTTCTGAACTTCGTCGATAATATCCTTTCTATTTCCATTTAAATTCATCCATCCTAGCTCTGTGTCCATAACTACCTTGTCTGACCTTCGACGACAATATCCTTTCTATTTCCATTTTAATTAATCCATCCTAGCTCTGTGTCCATACCAAATAACTAACGTGTCTGAACTTCGTCGACAGTATCCTTCCTATTTTCATTTGAATTCATCCATCCTCTGTATCCATATTAAATAACTATCGTTTCTGAACTTCGTCGATAATATCCTTTCTATTTCCATTTGAATTCAACCATCCTAGCTCTGTGTCCATAACTGCCTTATCTGAACTTCGACGACAATATCCTTTCTATTTCCATTTGAATTCATCTAACTTAGCTCTTTGTCCATACTAAAATAACTATCGTGTCTGAACTTCGTCGAAAATAGCCTTTCTATTTCCATTTGAATTCATCCATCTTAGCTCTGTGTCTATACCAAAATAACTATCATGTCTGAACTTCGTCGACAATATCCCTTCTATTTCCATTTGAATTCATCCATCCTAGCTCTGTGTCCATACCAAATAACTATCGTTTCTGAACTTCCTCGACAATATCATTTCTATTTCCATTTGAATTCATCCATCTTAGCTCTGTGTCTATACCAAAATGACTATCGTGTCTGAACTTCGTCGACAATATCCTTTCTATTTCCATTTGAATTCATCCATCTTAGCTCTGTGTCCATACCAAATAACTATCGTGTCTGAACTTCGTCGACAATATCCTTTCTATTTCCATTTGAATTCATCCATCTTAGCTCTGTGTCTATACCAAAATAACTATCGTGTCTGAACTTCGTCGACAATATCCTTTCTATTTCCATTTTAATCCATCCATCCTAGCTCTGTGTCTATACCAAATAACTATCGTTTCTGAACTTCGTCGACAATATCCTTTCTATTTCCATTTGAATTCATCCATTCTAGCTCTGTGTCCATACCAAATAACTATCGTGTCTGAACTTCGTCGACAGTATCCATTCTATTTAATTCCAATTCATCCATCCTCTGTGCCCATACCAAATAACTATCGTTTCTGAATTTCGTCGATAATATCCTTTCTATTTCCATTTGAATTCATCCATCCTAGCTCTGTGTCCATAATTGCCTTGTCTGAACTTCGACGACAATATCCTTTCTATTTCCATTTGAATTCATCCATCTTAGCTCTGTGTCCATACCAAATAACTATCGTTTCTGAACTTCGACGACAATACCTTTCTAATTCCATTTGAATTCATCCATCCTAGCTTTGTGTCCATACCAAATAACTATCATTTCTGAACTTCGTCGACAATAACCTTTCTATTTCCATTTGAATTCATCCATCCTAGCTTTGTGTCCATACCAAATACCTATCGTTTCTGAACTTCGTCGACAATATTCTTTCTATTTCCATTTTAATTCATCCATCCTAGCCCTGTGTCAGTAACAAATAACTACCGTGTCTAAACTTCGTCTACAATATAATTTCTATTTTCATTTTAAATCAGCCATCCTAGCTATAACTAGCTATAACTATCTCTTCTGAACCTCGTCGACAATATCCTTTCTATTTCCATTTGAATTCATCCATCCTAGCTCTGTGTTCATAAGTAAGCTACCAAATAACTATCGTTTCTGAACTTCGCCTACAATATCCTTTCCATTTCCATTTCAATTCATCCATCCTAGCTCTGTGTCCATACCAAAATAACTATAGTTTCTGTACTTCGTACATCTGTCTAGAAAAAATAAAGGCGTTTAACTCAATAGGTAATTTAACTACTATATTAAACAAAAATGCATCTTAATAGGACAATGAACAAGTGTCGACTTTCCTTGGCGGCGAATGGGGTTTAACAAACACAACTGGGAAGTAGTGTTGTCAATTTGACGGAATTTCCATCAATATTGACGGAATTTAAAGTTCGACGGCGGAATAAAAATGATTTTGGGCCTGACGTATTTTATAACGAAAATTTGTACGAATTACAACTTCTTGTAATTTTTTTAACCTCTTCTTTTTCCTTCAACTTATATTTGAGAGGGTTAGAAGCAAAGGGGTGCAAGTGAAATTTCTAATAACATGAGTTAAGTGCATCCAGGGTAAGCTAAAGCAAAGGAATATATATTTAATCCACATCATACATTAAAATTTAAACCAAAAATTTCACGGAATTTACGAAAGCTTAAATACTTTCAACCCCATTTTCTCAAAAGAAACTTAAATACACTAATACCTCTTTGCTTCTGACTCCGCTCATTTGAAATCACGAAACACATAAGCTTTCGGTCCCTAGATCGAAACCCACGAATACCGCCTATGTTAAACCTGAGTGTGACCTTCCACGTATAAAGATGAGAAGTGGCTTCTCCTTTCTCACGTGTTACTATGATATGTATGAGAAATCATAATATTTTCTTCAGTAAAATTTCTAAATGAAGAGTCCACTACAAGAATGATGGATATCACTTTCTTGTCGAAAATGAACCAAGACTGTCAATGCATAGCTTAAGACATATAAAATGTACCTACAGAGTTATATGGCATTAACACTGATAGTCATTGTCCAGTAATGATCGGAAAATCACAGTTAAGCTTTGAGCGCTAAGCATTTCAAACTTTCAATTGCTTTTCCTGCTAAATGTATTCCAAATGACATTCATCATTCTTGCAGTGGACTCTTCAAATATTTTCTTCGAGGCCCATATACATTAAAGTTGCTGACTTACATAATAATCAGTCTTTTTAATTTTTAGACAGCTATAGAAATATCATAGGATGAGAGAAATTAGTTACATATTTACTGCATTTTGTGTAAAATTTTATTATTGTTATTGTATAATAATATTATTATTACTGGTATTATCTTATTGACCTATTATTTTTAGTACTCGTATATTTAGTATTTATTTACTTATCCTGATAGAGATAAGACTTTCAGGGTTGTCTTCTCCTCTTCCAGAGCGTAATAACTATAATAAAAGAGAATGATTATTTTTAGTACTCGTATATTTAGTATTTATTTACTTATCCTGATAGAGATAAGACTTTCAGGGTTGTCTTCTCCTCTTCCAGAGGGTAATAACTACAATACAAGAGAATGATTAAAACTGTCAATTACTGCTGATTAGCGTGGTAATAATAAGTAAATTGATTTAGTCATAAATTGGTTTGTTTATTTATTTACTTGCATTTATATATTTGTTATTTATTTACTTATTTATGTATTCAATTATTTACCTTTTTCTCGTTCGGAGGATAGTATGTAGGCAAGCACTGCAGCCTTAAGCTTATTGTGCAACCTTCTTACATTGGGATGATTTTGAAGTCTTAGGACTGGTCATCAATTTACGTGATTCACTGTCTGGTGCCATGTTATCGATTCGGCCACGGCATCCAAGTCTGACGGAGTCCGCATGAACATGAACTCCTCTCCGCTTCCCTATGATGTTCCTCTGCAGCTTCTTCAGATCGATGGCATCTGTTTGCAATTCACGTGCGTGAATCTGCTGTATTCTTAACCAGAGATACGAATATGCCGCCTTTGATTTCACAAATCACCAAGGCGCCATCTATCCGAGGGAGCTACACTCCCGCTGTCTACTACTTCACTATAACTGAAGCCCCTCAGCTTCTCTAGGATATGTGTAGCTCTCGTAGACAGGTGCCATCTGTAGGTGGATCCTGGAACCACGTCCGCCATGTCCTCCTGGTCATCCTGTAACTATTGAAGATGATTAATGAAATGATTCCGAGATCCTATGTCGAAAGTTACTCAGCAGTTTTCCTTCTAATAGTTGAGGGAAACTCTCTGAAAAACCACAACCAGGTAACTAGTCCCAACCAGGATTTGAACCCGGGCTCGATCGTTTCACGGTCAGGAAGGCTAACCGTTACATCACACCAGTGGACTACTTATTTACTTACGTAACTTATTCAATCATTTATTTAATTATACATTCATAAATCATTGAGCGTTTTATTCTCCTGAGTCCTGAGACATTTGTTCTTTTATTTTTAAAGTTCAATATACTTCTTACTTACTTACAAATGACTTTTAAGGAACCTGCGATTCATTGCCGCCCTCACATAAGCCCGCCATCGGTCCCTATCCTGTGCAAGATTAATCCACTCTCTATCATCATATCCTACTTCCCTCAAATCCATTTTAATATTATCCTCCCATCTACGTCTCGGCCTCCCCAAAGGTCTTTTTCCCTTCGGCCTCCCAACTAACACTCTATATGCATTTCTGGATTCGCCCATATATGCTACATGCCCTGCCCATCTCAAACGTCTGGATTTAATGTTCCTAATTATGTCAGGTGAAGAATAAATACAATGCATGCAGTTCTGTGTTGTGTAACTTTCTCCATTCTCCTGTAACTTTATCCTTCTTAGCCCCAAATATTTTCCTAAGCACCTTATTCTCAAACACCCTTAATCTCTGTTCCTCTCTCAAAGAGAGAGTTCAAGTTCCACAACCATACAGAATAACCGGTAATCTAACTGTTTTATAAATTCTAACTTTCAGATTTTTTGACAGCATACTAGATGACAAAATATGCTTCTCAGCCGAATAATAACAGGCATTTTCCATATTTATTCTGCGTTTAATTTCCTCTCGAGTGTCATTTATATTTGTTACTGTTGCTCCAAGATATTTGAATTGTTCATCCTCTTCGAAGGATAAATCTCCAACTTTTATGTTTCCATTTCGTGCAATATTTTGGTCACGAGATATAATCATATACTTTGTCTTTGCGGTCAATATACTTCTACACTTCAAAAAAAGAAAAAGTCACTGACATGAGGAAAAATGCTGAAAAAATTCTACAGTTTACAATTAGGGCACAAATGCAGGTATATTATACTATACTTCGGATCTCTGCACATACATCTTATATCATAATCATGTATGAAGTATGATATAGTATACTGTACGCTCAATACTCAGGAGCATATTTTCTGCTAGCTATATATGAAGGGTTCAGAACCATAGTGAGCCAAGCGCCATTTACTAAAACCGTAGAAAACAAGGGTTAAAATGAAATTATTACCATAATTCAATGGAAACATATAGCAAGTAATGTAAAGTATCATATACAGTACACATTAAAACTAAACGATATGTCAATCTTCATTAAACTGTGGTATTCACTTAACTTTAACTCTTATTTTCTCCGTTTTTAATAAATGGCGCTTGGCCCACTATGGCTCTGAACCCTTCATATATATATATATATATCTTCATATATATATATATATATATATATATATATATATATATATATATATATATAGCTAATCCATGGGGTAATTGAAGTCTGCCACTGTTTTCGTGGCAAACACAAAAACACAGAACAAACAGAGATAGATAGATGTTCATTTCATTACCAGACTCGCTGAATTTGTAGCTTCATCCTCTACCACTTAAGACAGAATAGAGAACAATGACAGTATTTCTGTTAAGTACTGCTGAAACCACCACTGCTGCTGCTGATCGAACTATTTCAATCTTATTGTTCGAAGTATAAACACCAATTAATAGGTGGCACGTTTAATAGGCATACACGTCACACATTCCCTTTAACTTGTACACATGTAAGGGAGGACAGTAATCGAACCCTAGACCTTTGAGTGAAACTAATTAATAGGGCTGATTGGGACATCTCGTCATTATCGACAGCTAGAGGCGGTACAGGGATAATTAATTAGGCTGGGGAGGAGCCGCTATGCTAGAGTGGGGGAGCCCAGGAACAGGCGGGACGAACTGGCACAAGAAAAGCGATTCGCTTCGATCCAAGACGCACAATAATAACAATATAATGATAATAATAATCTTATTGTACAGTCCGGCAAATTAGTAAACTTTCGAATTATCATAATTATTTATTAATCGATTTTTAAATGTTTACAACCCTTGTAAGACTTGACTATTGTTTCTACACTTCGTACTGTTTGTAAGAATTCTGCGCAGAATCAAAGCGCATCAGTCGTACGTGACTGAACAGTATATGAATGGGAGTGTGTGAGACGTCGAATCGAATTTCATTGGTCTTTATCTATTGGCAAGCCATGCGTCATTCCTTAGAATGTGACGTAAACATATCTTTGTATTGGAATTAGTTTTAGACAAATGAAATCAGTTGCGGTATATAGGGTAAAGGTTGGTAATATTGTGATACGAGTAATATTGTGTTAGTTCTTTTTGGGAATTTACTACAATTTTACGGAGCGAGGAAAGAACCGGTTTTGTGCAGCAACTTGTCCACGAACATTCCCTTAATACGTTGACGCAAAAAATCGATATTCCTCTCGCTCAGTAAAATTGTAATAAATTCTCAAAAAGAACTATCACAATACTACTCGTATTACAGTATTACCAACTTTTACCCTACAATTATTTTATTAGTACTGTGTAGATTTTTCGTTTTAGTTTTGTCGTGCTTGTAACTTTAGAAGCTGTACTGATACTGGTGCCTAGCTTTAGCTTTCAATAATTTCTTTCTGAGTCGTGCGCCTCTTTTTCAGGAACGTTTTTACGAACCACGTCTTCATTTTCTGCTCTTATAATAGTTCTGTCTTTCTATAGTCCTCATGTAATGTACATTTTCATTCCTCTCATACGATGACTAGAGCCCGGATTTTATGTAATTACATATTCTGTTCCTATTATGTAGCTGTAAGAAAAGCCGAAATGTCGGTGAATCGCAACGAAGGGATCATTACTCGGAAGTTTTAAGTTATATATTTTTACATATTTTGGTGCATAAAAAATATTTAGGCATATATTACATATTTTACAGGATATTGCATAGGTAGTTTGAAAGAAAACACATTTTTTTCACCTATTTTCCCTCGACTTAATTCATAAGTTATACATTTGGAAATTGTTTATAAAGCTTGTCCCTTTGTCTCTAATGCATAAAAATAATTTAATAATTTAAAATAATAATGTATTTTGTCCAAAATGGACATCCCTTTGCCAAACTAACAGTTTGTATATCCCTTAAGAAGTAACGGTAAAGTAGGAACAAAATACCAATGCGAAGGATGGGTCACTGACTCATTGTACTGCTACCGCAGCAAAGGACAGAGTGATTTTCACTCTGTGGTTATGATCGTGGTGACTGTTTGGATAGAAACTGCGAACTTCTTTAACAAACATTTGGAGGCAATGAAGTCGGTGGTGGAAACATTTTTTCCTGAAAGTTCATCATCTGTGCTTGAGTCCAGGAGTGTTTTTCAAGATTAGAAGGTAACGTCATCGATAGCATACATCACAAGTCACTTCAGTTGGATTTCGAACATCATCAAAAAGCTGGAAACTTCTGGACTGTTCTTTCATGATTCTATTTTGATAATGGAAGATGCAACCAATAAACTGAGTGTTGTGCCAGGAGTAATCGGTGAGTGTGTTTCAGTAAAATTTAATGATGTATTGAAAAAGAACCCAGGATACACAACTTTTTCCACTGTATGCAAAATACTTAAAGGTGAGTGTGGAGCTCCCTGAGAACATTGTTCCGGGTATCATTCCTCACCTCAAATACGCGTCAGTTATTTTGTGTGAAATTGAAAAGTCATTTTCCATTTACAAGAACATTCTAACAGACAGAAGACAATCGATGACCGTAGAAAATATGGAAAAATGTTTAATTATTAATTCCCCCTCCAAACAATAATTAAATGAGGTTGAATCGCGTCAGTTACTTTGTGTGAAATTGAAAAGTCATTTTCCATTTACAAGAACATTCTAACAGACAGAAGACAATCGATGACCGTAGAAAATATGGAAAAATGTTTAATTATTAATTCCCCCTCCAAACAATAATTAAATGAGGTTGAATCACATATGCACCTGTAATTTTTTTTCAACTCTGTTTTCTTTTCATTGTGCAAAATATATGTAATTAAGCATATATTTTAAGTTACTTATTTTTTTTATTTATTGCATATTTATGTAGGACTACATATTTTACCACTTTTAGCTACATATTTACTGTATGTATACACCTATTTCTCGTTTTCATCTTTACAGGGTGTTAAAAAAGTATCCAATATTTTAGGAGGTGCTAGCATGCATAAAAACAAAAAAAAAAAGTCTAATAAACATGGGTCCTACAACACATACTTTCTGAGATCTGAACACCTGTTCATAGGAGGTGCGCAATGTGATGTACATTCATAGCAATGCATTCCTCTGCCCCTCGGCGTAACGAATCACGCATTCTTTGAAATTGATCTGGTTCCTTCTTGTGTCCCCATAACCAAAAGTCTAGGGGATTTAGGTTTGGGGAACAAGCAGGCCAAGGTGTGGGGCTTCCCCGACGAATCCAGCGGTCCTAAAATGTCAGCATTAGGTGTTCACGTACATTGCGGAGAAAATGTGCTGGTGCGCCATCGTGCATGAACCACATCTTTAGTCTCTGCTGACATGACACATTCTCCAGGAAGGCAGGCAATAGTTAATAAGAAAGTCCTGAAAGTCTCTGTGGTAGGACATATGGCCCTTAATCTATCACCAACAACGCCTGCTCATACATTGATTGAGAATCGGTGCTGATGCCTTGTTTCTTCAACTGCATGGGGATTTTCATCAGCCCACACATGCTGATTAAGAAAATTCATATCATATCTGCCGAATCTCGCTCATATCGCAACCAGACTTTTGTTTTCAGTATTCCTTACGATGTATCATTATTCCATGCCAAGGGTGTCAACTGCGGTAAGATTATCTGGTAGTCTGCTGTATTGTAGCGCAGAGAAATGCATTGCCATAAATGGACGTCACATTGAGCACCTCCTATGAACAAGTGTTCAAATCTCAGAAAGTATGTGTTGTAGGACCCATGTTTATTAGACATTATTTTCTTGTTTTGGTGCATACTATCACCTCCTAAAATATTGGATACTTTTTAACATCCTGTATAAAATACGTGCTCTAATGATAACGCAATACTCATACACACAGTAATGTCAGTGGACAATTGAACTTCCATTTAATAATTAATCGTTTCTAATTTCCTAATTATTTGTAGTACCTCTATCTAAAAACAGATTTGGAAAGCTCGAAATGTAATATGTATTCAGTACGCAGCATGTCCGAATCCCATGTTCTATAATTTTGGAGTTACGGGAGCTCAACGCGTCCAATAAGTTTAAACTTTTACAAACTGATACCTTAAGACTACAATAATTGGGAAAATTATTTAATTATAATCAAAACATTACATCAGACAAAGTAAAACATCTTTATTTACCAATTATTTTTTCCAAAGGTTGTATCATCCTTAGTCATGCAGGAAGGCTGAAAGTAGAAGAAAGAAGAAAAATGCACAAGATTTGCTGATGATCAGCGCTGTTAGCAGAAGAGGAAATGATACTAAGAAATATACTACTAAAACTAACTGAGAGCAGTACAGAATGAAAACAAATGCAAAGAAGACGAAACCCACGGTTACCGAAGGAAAAATAAAGAAGCTAAACTTTAAAATTCGAAATGAAGTAATAGAACAAGTGGACTGCTTCAAATACTTGCGATGTACTATAAGTAGTAATACGAGAATAGCAATGGTAAAGGAAGTTTTTAATAGAAGGAGCATCTCCTGCGGACCTATGGAGAACTAAGGGAAAGACTAGTGAAGTGCTTTTTTTGTAGGTAGTGGCATTATATGGTGCAGAATCATAGACGTTACGATAGAGTGAAGAGAAACGACTGGAAACATTTGAAATGCAGATATGGAGAAGGATGGGGCGTATGAAATGGAGAGACAAAATATGAAGAAGGATGGAGCGTGTGAAATGGACAGACAAAATAAGAAATGAAGCTGTGCTAGAAAGAGTGAATGAAGAAAGAAGAATGCTGGAATTGATCAGGAAGAGAAGAATAAATTGGCTGTGTCACTGGCTAAGAAGAAACTGCCTACTGAAGGATGCACTGGAAGGAATGGTGAGCGGGAAAAACGTTTGGGGCAGAAGAATATATCAAATGATAGATAATAATAAGGTATATGGATCGTATGCGGAGAAGAAGAGCAAATCGGAAAATAGAGAAGATTGAAGAAAGCTGGGTTTGCAGTGAAAGATCTGGCGTTGAGCAGAAAACTATAAATGAATATTGTACTGGTGACTGCATGTTAGTGGAACGATTACTACTTCCTCTCCGTTTGAGGTACGTTATTAGTAGACTTCGTTGAATTGCCACACGCAGCATGCAATCAAATTGCCGATGTACGGTAGTATAGAGGAGGTGAGCGACGCCCGGTCTCGTAGTATATGCAGTTCATGTTAAGAGTTGTGGCCGGTCTAAATAGACGGAGCAGCTACAGCTAATGTATACCTATTTAAGCACTTGTTTTTGCATTACTGTGGTTGGAATAGTCAAAGCTTAACATTTGTTCAGTGCAGACAAGAATTCAATCGAACATACTACAATGAGTTGTTGCTGTTCCAAATAATTGGCCCTGGAATACCCTTACCCCCGCAGTCAGTCTTGACCCGTTGGAAAACGTGGTTCGATGCTGTTAATTATTATGCAAAATATTACTGCAAAGTAATGGAGTTAATTGATGCATTGGATAGCACAGACATTTCCGCTGTTGCAGCTGTAAAATCATTGCCTTCTGAACAGCTATTGTAAGATATTCTGCTCATTGATTCTAATTTTAAAATCGTGTCCAAAAGAATCACCCTGTTAAAATCGTCTAAACTACAACTCTCAGAAGTCCTTAAAATAGTGTATAAAGTATCACAAACCGTTATCCAAAATAACAATTCACTAATTTCAGAAAAAGTGAAATGTAAGTTGAGAAACATTATTGCTAAAAATTCTGCCTATTCACAACTTCGTATTATAAATTATGTACTATCAGGTCACGACAAGACGTCTGATGTTGGTGTACTAAAAAGTAGTGACTTTCCGTTCTTCAAATATGCACGTATTACATCGTGTGTTGTTGAACGTACATATTCCTAATATAAAAACTGTTTAAGTGACCATCGGAGGAGGTTATTTTGCAGTCGCTCAAAATGTACGTAACTCTTCACTGCAATGCACATATTCAAGGATGATGTGAGTATATTACATTAAATTTTAAGAGTTAATATATCTCACTACAAAATAATTGTGTATTTACATGTTTAGACTTTCCTACTTCAATGATCGTTCATTATATTTCTTGAATGCAGGATACAGGTTTTATTGTAACCGTATTATACTGCTCAGTGTTTACATTAGAGGCATATTCCATCCGTTGCACGTCCCCTTCGCATGCAGTCTATACCGCGTGCGTTGTAAACCTTGCGATTCTCGTGGCAATTCCACGAAGTCTAGTTATTAGTAATTGAAGCATCCACCTGCCATAGAGCGATAAGAATACGACAAAACACTGTTCCCCACGCACAGACGAGAAGGATACATCATCGCGAAAAGACTAACCCCTCAGAGTCAGACAGTAAGTTGGTGTGTCCTTCGTGAATGACCATATGTGATGCTAATAATCTTAAAATCTTAATTCTGCTGCCTTCATTCTGTCTTGTCTCTCATTGTTAGGTGTCAAGCTTTCTGAGCCACGAAGCCAGTAAGGGATTTCCATCACTTCAACTCCAACTCAAAAACTTCGTCACAGGTGTTGATAGTACAATTAATTTTAGTCCAGATATTTTGAAAATTTTGAAAAAAAAAATGCATTGAAATTTAACACACATAGTAAGTTATACTCATCAAGTAGAAGTATGCAGTTACTAATGGCAATTCTGGATAAATTTGTTCAGTGTTGCTGACGAGTTCTCTTAAATTATTGCGACTGACAAATCGGCTCAGATGACTATCATAGATAAAAGACTACCTTCCTCACTTTTGTAATGAAGCAGCGTCGTAGATAAGGGAACAGGGAATTGCCTATCTTGATAATGTTGTTATATCTTATATCAGAAACCTTTCTAAAATAATTGATTTCAATTTTTACAGCTTATAAAGACATAACTTCAGTTTATACTTAAACAGTAGATTTTCTTTAATTTATTTCTTTGCTGAGAAATATTTTTTTTCCAACTTTTTCAACGATTTCTAAGATCTCCAAAATTTAACAAATTTAAGAAAACATTGTCTCAGTACATGTGTAAGATCAAAATAAACAATTTCTTAAAATCTCAGCTTTATATATTAAGGGGTTAGGTACAGCTTAAAGGAGTAAAATTTTGGAAATATTCAACATCTTTTTTTCTCCATTATTGTATCTTGTATAATAATGAAAATTGGTATGTGTACAACACTGTCCTTCTGCTATAAGATAAAAATATTTTTACGATCTCAGAAAATTATTTATATATATTTTTTTCAAAATTCGAAATTCACTGTGCAGTGATTAAGCGTTTCCCTCATAACTCAACATTCTGTGATGAAATTTTTTGTGTGTATTTATGCATGTCATATCCACAATATGGTGCAAAATCACTTCTCTACCTTTGGTAGATTGTCTGATAAAAATAAATTCATTTAAAAAATGGTCAAATATCAATATTTTCTTCTCTAACACAAAATAAAATGATATTATTTATTAAGGAATGTAGTTGAAAGAGCATGATATTGTAAACATGAGTTTCAGCAATAAAATAAAAGAGAGAGAACATGAAGAAGTTAACAAGTTTATGAGTCACGAGGAAAACGATACATCACTGTACAGTGAACTGCCACCGTTTTGAATTTTGGAAAAATATATATATTTTTTTTTATCGTAAATATATATTTTTTCATATAGCAGGACAGTGTTTTACACATACCAATTTTCATTATTGTACAAGATACAGTAATAGAGGAAAAAATGTTAAATATTTCCAAAAAATTTACTGCTGTAAGCTGTACCTAACCCCTTAAATAGGAAATGAGAAATGGTTGGTTTTTTGTGCGGGAAAACTAAACTTACAGAAAATAAGCGTTAAAATAAGATGTATGTATACACTACGCACCATTCTATGCAAAGTTAATAGGAATATAATAAATTTAATATAATAATAATAATAATAATAATAATAATAATAATAATAATAATAATAATAATAATAATAATAATAATATGTGATATACCATTTCAAAGAGGAAAAATCAGAGAATAAATTGAAAAAAATATATAAGCCTACATAATTTTCCGAACTCGAGACAATTCAACAAACATATCTCCAAACTGTAACAATAATTAAAGTTAAAGCCACATGCTAAACACGCCTAGCGAAATCCTAAATATCAACATCCAGTCCTCTTTCAATCCTCTATGCACGGAATGAAGTAATAAATGCAAAATATAAACGTAAACTATGTATTACAGACAGAATTTTACGTAACAATAGCTGTTGATGGTTATGACGGTGAAACATTATTACAGAAAATAATTTTTCACAATAAAAATCACACTTGAAAATTGCTACTAATGAAGTGAAGCCGATTTCAATATATAATATGATGAAAATAATAAATTATCTTTGGGATACAGATTTATCTCGATAAATGCATCCCAAAGAGTTGTGTGTTGGTTTGTACATTAATTAATGAAGTGTCGTGTTTTGACACTCATAGCAATTTCTCTTAATTAAATGTAACGTAAATTGTTTACAAATCCTATTTTCCATAATAAATAATTACTAGCAATTTCTAATAATTTAATGTACCGTAAATTGTTCACAAATTCTATTTACCATACTAAATAATTAACGTGTATTGCAGTCTATTTATGTAGCTCAAGTACGCAATCACTCCTTCAAGTATAGAGAGCTTTCAAGAGGTCGCATGCACTTTGCTCTGCTGCACAAGAGCTGTTACAACGATAAAATAACGTTCTACATTACAAACAGTTTACACAGTTTATGTAAACTAAATGCACGAGACTGCCGAAGCACAATTAATATAGCTGCTAGTAGCAGTGTGTACAACAACTAAGGTACTCACTTGTTAGGTTTAACATTGCAATTGATGTTATTGTCGTCGGTTTGATCCCAGACTACGGCATGAATTTTTCTCCGTTACCAACGTGATACCCTCCATTGCCTTACAATTACCTAAAGACCCGGAATCGCTAAACCCCATGGTGTTGTCTTACAGTAGCGTATTCCGAATCTCACCGGACCGGTGGACAACAATGACGTCACGCTGGAGCGAAATAGGAACAAAACTGCTGGAAGGACCGATAGCTGTCATGGCGACTGTATAAGTTGTTGTCTGTGCTACGTTAGCAAAATTTTGCGAAATTTCCGTACTGCCATCTCGTTCAAAGAAAAGAGAGCATAAACAATTTATTTCTTGAACCGGTAATAATAACTGGTCCGTTGACATGTTCGCTCATAAGCCATTAACATATTGTTTTTACGTTGTGCTCATTACAAACAATACAGCAGAACTAAAGCAGAACACACCGCCATGACACAACAGTGCACGATGTCATTCGTCCTGCTAATTCCCGCCCTATACAAGAACCAATCAGATTCCCTGATGGCGGCTGATGAAGACTGCCACCACTTCTGCAAGCTGATGCGACACCTGTGGAGCATCAGAGACGCCATCGGTGAAATTTGGAACACTGTGATGCCATTAGATTGCTCAGCGCTGAGATTCGGAATACGCTAAAATTGAAGGGTCCAGAGAAAAAACCAGGTAAATCACTTTTTTTTTTTATCGAGATGGGTTTTGAGGTGCCATTAGATTCTCTATGGAAAGGACTATCTTTTAGAGGTATGAAACAGGAAGAGAAACAGATTAGTCATGGGTTTATTTGCCTTCAAATTTTTGGCGTACAGGAGAAGAAGCAGGTAAGTCAACTGTTTCAGCGAAGAAACCAGGTTTCATGGAAAAAGTGACTTACCTGGTTTTTTCCCTGGACCCTTCAGTTATGCTTTATTTAACGACTCTCGCAGCTGCAGAGGTTATATCAGCGTCGCCGGTGTGCCGGAATCTTGTCTAGCAGGAGTTATTTTGAATGAATGAATGAATGAAATAGCCTTTGGATTTCCCGTGAAGGGCTATGGACTCCTAAAAGGGGAGCTCTTTAGAGATCATGCGGTGAGCTAATCCGCATGACGGTAGATTCTGTTCTATATAAGTTTTGTTCGTCGTTTGTGTGTGTACACTTGCACTCTCACTCGATACTGGCAAACTGTAGCGATCTCCATTCTTCTCGGTTCTTGGCTGTTCTGGACCACAGGGGTCCAGCTAGGCTCTTGAAGAAGTCCGCCCATCTGGTCCCAGGTCTTCCTCGGTTTCGCCTCCCGATGCGTGGATCCCACGTGGTGGAAATATGCGCCCATCTGCAGCCTTGGAGTCTCGACACGTGGCCTCCCCATTTCCATTTCAGGCGTTCCCCTTGGTGTGCCATGTCTCTGGTGTTTGTCATCTGCTTTAGTCTGGTGTTGGAAATCTTGTCTCTGAGGGAGAGTCCTAGGATTTTCCTCTCCATTTTGCGCTGGCAGATCTGAATCTGCGTCTTCTGGTTCACGGTCAGTTTCCAGGTCTGACAGCCGTAAAGTAAGGTTGGGAAGATACAGGATTGCAGCACCTCCAGCTTTAGTTTGCGGTTCAGTTTCTTGTCAAGGAGTATGAATTGCAGTGACCAGAAAGCTCTCCATGCTGATGCAATTCTTCTTTTTAGTTCTCTCGTCATGCAGCTTTTGAATCCGACCAATTGGCCCAGATAGATGTAATCTTCCACGTACTGTAAACTGGTTGCGTTGACTTGGATGGGTTGTGGTTGGCTGTTCGTCATGACTTGGGTTTTTTCCATGTTCATGCTTAGGCCTGCGTGTGCGCTGCAATCGCTTAGTTCCTGTATCATCTCTTGTAGGTCGATGGCGTTTTTAGCGAAGAGTACGATGTCGTCCGCGAATCTTAGGTTCGTCAGCCGATATCCGTTTATATTGATTCCATGTCTTTTCTTCCACTTTAGCTTACGGAATATGTCTTCCAGGAGGCTAGTAAACAGCTTTGGTGAGATCGGATCCCCTTGTCGGACTCCTCTTCCTATTCTGAATATTTGTCCTTCTCGTTCTGTCATCACGATGGCGTGCGAGTCTCCGTAGAGCTTAGTTAGGATGTTGATATATTTGTGCTCGACTCCCTGGTTGCTCAGCGCCTGTAATACACAGGAGTGTTCTACCGAGTCAAATGCTTTCTTGAAATCTATAAATGCAAGATAGAGGGGAATATTGAATTCGTCCGTTTTTTCTATGACCTGGTTGATTGTCTGTAGATGGTCCACCGTGCTGTAACCTGAGCGAAATCCTGCCTGGTCTGGAGCTTGGTTGTCATCCAGTACTTTCGTGAGTCTCCTTGTGATTATCTTAGAGAACAGCTTGTAGACATTTGACATCAGGCTGATTGGACGGTAGTTGTTCAGGTCGTCCTTGGCAACTTTTTTGTGGAGTAGAATAATTTTGCTTGTCTTCCATTGGTGGGGTACTGTCTCCGATTTGAGTATTTCGTTGAAGACTGCGGTGAGCGGTGTTAGCAAGGAGTCGTGACCGAGTTTCAGGTGTTCGTTGTGGATGTTGTCTTCTCCGGGCGCTTTTCCGGGTTTGAGTTCCCCTATCGCTGTCCTGACCTCGCTTTGAAGTATTGGTGGGACCTCGATGTCGTCTACGTTGTTCATCTGAATACTGTCGCTTGGATTCGCTTCCTGTTTGGAGCTGGTGTATAGTGATCTGTAGTAGTTTGTGGCTGCCGTCACAATGTCTTCTCTTTCTGTTAGACGGTTGCCTCTGGGTCCCCGTGCTCCCAAGAGCCATTGCTTCCCACTTCCTCTCTGTTTTCTTGCTTGTCTTGTTGATTTGGATGATTGCAGTATTGTTCTTACTGCCTCTGTGTTGTGTTCACGTACGTCTCTTCTGATCGCCCTTTTTGTTTGCTTATCAATCTCTGCGTACTGGTTTTTATTGTCCTCGTTTTCATCCCTGCTTGGATATAATCTCTTCCTTTGTTCAATTAATGCAATTGTTAACGGGCTGAGCTTGGAACTGTTTTCTCTAGTTCCATTTGTTCTCCTGGCTGTGATTGATGCTTGGGTAAGGGCCTCTTCGATGGAGTTGTATAGATCCTGTGGGTCGCGCTGGGAGGATAGGTCCATTTCTTGTAGTCGTTCCTGAAGTGCAAGGCCGAAAGTGTGCCTATCTAAGCTGTCAATTGTGCTCACTATTGTATTCCCAAAATGTCTTCTGTTTCTCTTTATATTCACTGTGGCACGTACCATTCTGTGATCCGTCGAGAATTTCAGGTTTGGTACGACTTGTATGTCCCTCGCACCTGCTAGGCTGTCGGTTAGTATGTAGTCCAGTTCGTTTTTTGTCGTGCCGTTGGGGTGTCTCCAGGTCCACCTTGCTTCGCTACGCTTTCTGAAGAACGTGTTTATTATCACCATTCTCTGTTCTGTGGCGAATTGTACCAGTCGTTCTCCTCTTGCGTTCCTTGTCCCGTAGCCGTACGGCCCAACTGGGTCCTCTTGTGCGTGGAGTTTGTTCCCTACTTTGCTGTTGAAGTCGCCTAATATGAAGTTCCTGTGTGATCTGTGTCTCTCAATTGTGTCTTCTAGCAGTCTGTAGAAGTCTTCGCTGTCTTCGTCACTATGGTTCTCTGTGGGTGCATATATTTGTATCATAGTTACATCGCATGTCGCTGTCTTTATCTTTAGAACTATTATTCTCTCTGAAACCCCTATGATTTCCTTCACCATGGGTTTGATGTGTTTCTTTATCAGGAATCCCACTCCTTTCTGTCCTTTTGTCTGCCCGATGTAGCAGAAGAGGTCGCCGTTATTCTTTTCGATTATAGTTTCCCCCATTCTTCTGATCTCGCAGAGGCCCAGGATGTCGCAGTTAATGTTTTTTAGAGCATAGTTTAGCTCCTCTTCTCTTTCTTCTGTCCTGAGTGTGTTCACGTTTAGTGTGGCTATTCTGAATTCTTGTCTGGTGGTACGTTGGTGTGGTGTCTGTACTGGTGTGTTGTGAGATTCCGTTGGCGCTCTTGGTGGTTCTAAGTTGTTGTTTGTTGCATAGTGCTTGTTCCTGGGATGCTGATTTGTTGTGGCCGCTGCGCGTTTTTTGGTTGGGGCAGGTTCCGTGGTTGCGGCGGGTTTTTTGCCTGGGGCAGCTCGTTCCAACGTATCCATCTATCATTTATCAGTATTTTCTGATATCCCACCTTGACGTTGTTGCCTTTGTTTCTCTCTTCGGTAGCTAGATTACGTAGTTGGGTTTGTATACTCCTTTCCTGGAGTGTCATGTCATCATCGATGAAGCATTCCTCCCCCGCTAATTTGTGTTTGTTCTTCATTATAGTCATTTTGTCTTCCATGCTGGCGAGTTCAACCCTGGCTAGTCCTCTGTCGGAGTAGTCTTTGCAGATGTACATAACTTTGCTGTATGGTTTGTTGAATTCTACTTTTGCCAGTATTTCATTTACTTTATTGGTCATTTCTTCATGGTTGTCTGGTCGTATCTCTTTGTTTTTGATGATTATGTTTTGTCTTCTTTCTCTCCTCTGCCTCCTCTCTTCCGCTTCCTCTAGTGACCTTAATTTTTTCTCTATATGTGTGGTTCTCTCATCCATGGTGTTATCTAAGTTGCGTACTCTGGTTTCCAGGTTGTTGCACTTTTCTTCTATTCTCTTGTCAAAACCTTTTATTTTTACAAGCCAGTAAATCTACTAACAAGAGCCTTTCGCATTTAAACACATTTAAATGTCATCGACCTGAGCCGGGATCGAACCCGCAACCTCGAGCATAGAAGGCTATACCGACTACGCTACCGAGGCCAACCTTACGGTATAAAATATCATCATGAGACCTGGTGTGATCATTAGCCTGCGGAACTTCATGCATTTGCATGTTTTTATTGGTTTGGCATATTGAAGAATTAAAAGTGGATCTTTGCTGTTCATGGTTTTTACTTTTGATTAAAGCCAGTTCTATTTTGCATAAATGAATATTTTGGGGCTTTTCCCTTTTAAATGCATATATATTTTTTGTACATATTTTAAATGTATATGTTAATAAATTATTTGTTGTTTTACTCCATTTGATATCTAATTTTGTTCCGCGCCGTGGCGTAGTGGTCTAAAGCATCCTGCCTAGGACTCGCGTTACTGTATGCGGGCTGGTTCGAGTCCTCATGGGAGAAGAAATTTTCTCATGAAATTTCGGCCAGTGTATGGGACCGGTGCTCACCCAGCATCACTTGCAGAGCTACGATAGGTAGCGAAATCCGGTTGCGAAACCCAGCTATAACGGCTGGGGAATCATATATAATTTTGTCCCGCGCCGTGGCGTAGTGGTCTACGGCATCCTGCCTAGGACTCGTGTTACGGAATGCACGTTGGTTCGAGTCCTCATGGGGGAAAATTTTTCTAGTGAAATTTCGGCCATTGTATGGGACCGTGCCCACCCAGCATCGTGATGCACTTGGGGAGCTATGATAGGTAGCGAAATCCAGTTGCGAAAGCCAGCTATAGCGGCTGGGGAGATTATCGTGCTAACCAAATGATACCTCCATTCTGGTTGGATGATCGTCCATCTCTGCTTCGGCATGTGAGCGTGAGACCAGCAGCCGGCTCGTCGATCTAGGCCCTTCACGGGCTGTAGCACCACAGATTATTATTATTATTATTATTATTATTATTATTATTATTATTATTATTATTATTATTACTTACTCACTTACTTACTTACTTACGGCTTTTAAGGAACCAGGAGGTTCATTGCCGCCCTCACATAAGCCCGCCATCGGTCTCTATCTTGAGCAACTATTATTACTATTATTATTATTATTATTACTATTATTATTATTATTATTATCTAATTTCAAATTTGTCTGTGATAAAAGTAAGAATAATATTCAAGATATAAAAATACTATGTGAGAAATAAAACAATAATTAGTTACTGACTGTATTGCCGCAGGTGCCAAATACATTGAATTTCGTTCAACGAAATCAAAATGGAAGACTGAATGACATCTCGACGAAGAGTATTTTCGCCCTGACTCCTAAAACATTACATTTACACGGCCTCCAGTTTACATTATGTACCGGTCTAAATTCGTTGAAGACATACTGTTTTACCTGACACTTCCATATCACATTGTTTTTAGTAGGCTAATAAAATCTTGATTTTGATACTCAAATACTGTAATGTTTTTGTTTTCAATCTTAAACAGAACAGAATCCGCTACTTTCAAATACACTTTAGGCCTATTAAAATTCAGGCTTCTGTTGCAAAAATGAATTAGTATTTTTAATTATTCGTTAACTCTGAAAAAAGGGCAGGTAGGAACCTAACACCGATAAAACAAGGTCATGAAAGTTGCAAACAACAACTGTTTGTAACATCTGTGTTCCAGGTACACCAAGTGCAATTTTGAGACTGTTATATTTTTCATAACGTTAAATAGCAGTGTTCTGTTCCCAAGTCACGTTTAATATTTATATTTTGATATTTAAGTCTTATAAAAATTGGAATCAAACTGGAATTCTGTATGAGCAGGAAGTACATTTGTAAGCTGCGAAATTGTACCTTTAAATATTAAACCATTCTAAATTCACTATAACAATAGCATTTAAAATTTATTTTTATGGTCATAAACCTAATCATAACGTCCACAATATAAAATGTAAAAGCATATTTGTTACTGTTACTATTGCTTTGTTTCACTGTAAAATTCTGTCGGGTTGTGGGTTGAAGTGAACTTGATTTTGTGCACAGACAAGGTAATAAAATCCTATATAAAACCAGTTTAAAATGGAGAGATGCCCTTTTGGAAATGTCATTCTAGCAATCTCTAGGCAATATTGTGAAAACGGTTGTCGGTACTTGCGGTATACGCTGGGATTGGTACCAAGGGAATAAGTTGACCCCTTGGGTTTTGTAGCAGGGAGGTTACACTCGCCTGAGTATCATACTCTGAAACTGTAATCTCTAAACCACGACAGCGGATGAATACACAAAGAGCTCACACATTCAGTATGCAGGGTCGTATTAAGAAGTGATGCAAGTTGACCACTATTAACTTGTTGGATTTAATTAAAAACAAGCATTCCCGTTTTGCAATCACAACCTGGCTTCCGAACTGCAAAGAATTTGGATAATAGACCCTACAGTTACTTAATATTTCTAGAAAGAAAATATGCATAAAGTTATTATTCGCCAACAATGAAGTAATGATTCAGGAGATCGAAGGTGATATATAAGAGTCAATAAATATATTGAATATAATTTGTCAAACATAATATGCTTCCATAATAATAAGACAAGAGACAGAAATCATGACTGTCAAAAGTGTTCTCCTCTCATTCAGCAGTACGTCGCACAGTAATCCTTTTACGCTACCCGGCCGCGCAAAATTCTATTCAGTAATAAATTATGTAGAAACATTAAAATAACAATTTGCACATATGTTAAGCATTTTCCTTATCCATATCGACGTGATTCGAATTCAATTTAGACTTAATATTAATTCAATAACAGACATATAGGTATTCTATAGGCAACAACACTGTAGGACTTCAGGTCTTCATCACTGCACAAATGAAATATGTCTCATTTTAATTGTACTCTTAACTTCATACATGACTTAATATTTCAATAAAAACACTACATGGTTTCCTTTATGTTAATCAAGTAAGATATTTCACTACAATCAGTAACTACGTTTTCTTTCCATACAGAAAGTAGTGGGTGCCTCAAATTTTAACAACAAAATACATAATACATCAAAAGTAGATACACGTGACTATATTCCTACATGTTCTCTATATGTATATATTCACGGTAATGATTTCACCTCTACGATTAGGGAAAACATGAATTTTATTTGAAGCAAGTAAATCCCGAAAAGACAAAGTATATGATTATGTCTCGTGACTAGAATATTGTGCGAAATGGAAGCATAAAAATTGGAGATTTATCTTTTGAAGACGTGGAAAAATTCAAATATCTTGGAGAACAGTAACAAATATAAATGACACGCGGGAGGAAATTAAACGCAGAATAGTCTAACTATGGGAAATGCGTGTTATTATTCGGTTGAGAAGCTTTTGTCATCTAGCCTGCTGTCAAAAATTGAAAGTTAGAATTTATAAAACAGTTATATTACCAGTTGTTCTATATGGTTGTGAAACTTGGACTCTCACTTTGAGAGAGGAACAGAGATTAAGGATGTTTGAGAATAAGGTTCTTAGGAAAATATTTGGGGCTAAAAGGGATGAAGTTACAGGGGAATGGAGAAAGTTACACAATGCACAACTGCACATATTGTTTTCTTCACCTAGCACAATTAGGAACATTAAATCCAGGCGTTTGAGATGGGCAGGGTATTTAGCACCTATTTGCGAATCCAGAAATGCATACAGAGTGTTAGTTGGGAGACCGGAGGGAAAAAGACCTTTACGGAAGCTGAGACGTAGATGGGAGGATAATATTAAAATAGATTTGAGGGAAGTGGGATATGATGATAGAGACTGGATTGATATTGCACAGGATAGGAACCGACGGCGGGCTTATGTGAGGGGAATGAATCTGCGAGTTCCTTAAAAGCCATTTGTAAGTAAGTATGATTTCACCTCTACAGTTGCTGTGAGGAGCGTGCCATTCCTGCAGCTATGTGCTACTTAACTTATGTGGTCCTTCTAAGGAGGGTGGTATTGTAATCAAACGTTCATTTTGAGGGATGTACCATACACTTATCACTATAGTGTTTTATATTATGACATAGCTAGTTTTTTATTATATTGTAAATTCTGAGGAAAATGTTACAAGTATAAAATAATGGAAAAATGACATGACGTACACTAATAATGAACAGTTGTCACTACTATTTTTTTCTTTAATGTAATTCAGTGTTAAAAGTGTTGTCAATAATATTTAATTCTCAGTGTTGTTGTCAGCTTCAATTAAAGTTCTGAAGCGGTCAAGAGGTATTGATAAACAAAGAACTTCATTAAGTATAGTTCCACTTCTCTTTCACGTTTTCTTTGTGAGACAGCTTATTACACGATATGACGACACCATAAGCATAATCAGCATTAGATGACAAGCCACTTATGGAAAGTTTTTCTGTGTTTTGTTCATATAAAATAAATTTCTCTCTAGCCATTTCTTTTTTGTGAATGGAATTTACTCAGGATTCGGTGACAAGGAAGCAAAATTAACAATCATAACTTGCTTGCTTGCTTGCTTGCTTGCTTGCTTGCTTGCTTGCTTGCTTGCTTACTTACTTGCTTTTAAGGAACCCGGAGGTTCATCTTTTAAACGGATTGTCTGTAAGTTTTCAAATCATTATTTTACAGCATCACTTCTTTCTGCTTTGTCATCTGTACGGCGTCAAACATGAAAAAGATCGTTCTGCGATACTTCTTCTGAGTGTACTAAAACCTGAAAAAAGGCAAAGTTGCAAAAAGTATGAGCTAGTTTTTATATAAGAGAAAGAATAAGGTATTGGCTTTAGTCTTCTGAAAAAATTTTGACCAATCGTTGACAAGTCTACATTTCCGGGTGTAAAAATCCTCAAAACTAGAAGTAAAAATAGCAATAATTTCTCAATTTTCAAGCAAATTTCACTTTAAAGTAGTAAGTTGTGTGGGATTTTTAAAATATCACAAACATAGCACATACCTTGGCTTCCCATATCCACCAGTAACAGATGAAAATCGTCGGAAAAAAAAAACACATCCTTTCAAGCACAGTTATCGAACATAAATTATGAGCTCGGGTTCCAGGCCGGGATGCGATAAGAAACGCCATACTTCTGACTTCTTTTGCAACAAAAGAGCTGCACAAATAAGCATAACTATAACAAATCTCGTATCCTTGGATATTATATTAATGAAAACTTCATAAAATATGAAAATATGTGATACTCAATTTTTGTATTTTGCGCGGCCAGATAGCGAAAAAGGATCACTGTGCGTCGCGTCGATGCAATACATAACAAATAGTGGCTCCCTAAGAACTAAGGAAGAGACTACTGAAGTGCTTTGTGTGAAGTGTGGCAATTTATGACACAGAAACGTGGACATTACGACTGATACGAGCCGCTTAGGAAAGCGTATTTTATAGGATGATAATCCGTGTAATAGCATTTCAAGCTATACACACAAATACAAACACATGGCATGTCGAAAATCCCTTCTTCTCTATTAGAGATGCCATGAACATGTATTACAGCGAATATATTTAAATAAGTTTTCCTGCATCACAATACTTCTTTATACTAGGTATAATGTGAAAGTAATGCTCATTGTTTAAAAATAAAGAAGAAAGAAGAAAAAGCAAGTTGGTGCACTGTTTTTGTACGTTATCATAATCACAATTAATATCATAATCTTCATCCAACTACAAGGGTTGTTAGGCTTATTAGATGCCAGAACAGAGTGAAGGATTAGAGTCGTAATTTGCTGGCTTTGTGTGCACACGTGGTTAAATACAGATTTGGAGTAAAATGAGTTAAATACGAGTAAATTATGCGAGTGATGAGAAATCCTGGATTATTGTGTGGCAAGCGGAACAAAAGACAAAGAAGAGAATGAATAAAATACTTAATTAAATATGTAACAAAAATTATACGATAATAACATCAAAATCAACGTCTGAGAAATATGAGAATTAAACTTGACACATGCTGTGTCACCTAAATAACCTATATCGTACCTATCACAGAGTTAATGAGATAAAACGCCCAATTGAACTGTTAGACCTACATGCAATCCTTCATCTCTTTCATGTTTGGATAAATAAACGTGGTCAAACAAGTTTAGATCGGTACAAGTTCCGATCCACTGAGTTCATAATTTCAAGTATTAACCGCACTAGTAGCGTTCAATAATTGGAAAAATGAGAATCAGAGAGATGACACATTTTCTCATTACTTTTAATGCTCCTGACAAAAATTCAGTTCATTTAAAATGTTGCTTTTGATAATATTTTATAGCTTAATACTCCAACTGTTATTCCAAACACCTAAATGAAATATAATAATAATAATAATAATAATAATAATAATAATAATAATAATAATAATAATAATAATGGTTTTATTTAACCTGGCAGTGTTCAAGATATAGGGCCTTCTCTAACATCCAAACCAGGAGTAAAACTTCGATACAAAGGACATTATAAAATAGGTAGGCCTATACCAAATTAAATATAGTACACAAAAAATAAAAAAAAAGAGATAATCATAGTGAAATGTAAACAATAAGTGAATAGAAATTAGACCCATACAACATGCAGATAATTAGAGAAAAGTGTAATAGAATATAAACAAAAATAAGTGAAACCACCGCCTGCTTCATCGCATCTGGTGGCTGGTTGTACTGCCTGCTCATAAGAATATTCTAACAATGCTTTCGCTGAAATGGTAAGTGGTAGCACCAAATGTGCTATGGTCTTCGTCAGGATTTTAAGAACAAAAATAATAACTTAACCTTACAAGTTTCATAAAATATCATACTAGTAGTTAATTTACCATTTTAATTTGGACACTGTTTTTAAATCTGTCACATCTCAGCTTTTGTAAAATTTAACAACTTATTGAATAGAAAAAAATATTGTTGCTAGATGGCAGCACCGACCGGTCGTTAAAGTCGCTTGTGGATATAGGAATAATACGGGTCGTGTATCTTTGATTATTGAATTAGCAGGCAGTATAAGCATCCATCAGATGCATGGATGTGTTCGAGCAGGCGTAGGTGGTGAGTGAAACATGCCGGTATGCAATGTATAGAAATATGATGATAATAATAATAATAATAATAATAATAATAATAATAATAATAATAATAATAAAGGTAGTGAAGTACAGAGCATGCAATTAACATAATTTTAGGTACACATACACATTTACGAGTATGATTATAAATAGCATGAGTTGTCACATGATAGACATTACATCATAGGCTTTAAAGGGAAAATGATGAAACAAAAACCAAACAAAATAAAATAAATAAGACTAGAATAACTAATTGTAATATGTGGAACCCGTATAAAGCAAGTGAAATGGATAGGCATTGGATATACACACACACACACATACAAATACAAATATAAACACAGAAAAATTAATTATAGAGAGTAAGTGAAAATACAATGCAACACATTTTGTCAAAACAGTAAGTTAGTTTTGCAATTCGTCATGAGATAATTTTCTAACTTAGTAAATAAATAGTAATAGGTGGAGATAGTACAAATTCATTGGGAGGAGGACACAATAGGATGATAAAATAAGCTAATTCATAAAGTATTCTTATCAAGAGCATACGAATGTGCCCACATGCATAAAAAAGACAAAAACAAACATATACACAATGAAAAATAAACATTCATCATATTCCCTGAAACCTATAGACCTACCTTGCTTAGCTAAATAGCAGAATTTCAATTATATCAGATGAATATATTGTTGATTTTTGTTAACAAGCTCATAAGATCTTTGTGTGAACTAAACTGTGCCATCACTGATTCTGTAGGATGTTCCATATTTGTCCACTTCGTTAACTTTGACCACTTCACTTGTATGGCCACTAGTTGTATATTGAATGTCATCACCCACAATAATAGCGGATGCACTAACACTTACACTATTTTCCGTAGTATTATTAGATTCTTCTCGCAAACTCATTGTAACATAAAGTGAACTGAATGAACTCTCTCCAGAAAATCTTCCAGGCTTGTCTCAATTCTTTCTAACCCGTACTATAAAAAGATATATCGAATAATTAATAATTAATAATAATGTTTATTTAAACGTTGATTTGTAAATTAATTTGCAGATAAAAATATTATAACTCCTCAGAATTATGCTTTCGTCATACCAATGCTAGAGATAAACATTCTATATCACTCTGACTTGGAGAGCAATAGAGAGAAACAGCCTATATCACGCTGACTTGGGGAGCAATAGAGAGAAACAGCCTATATCACGCTGACTTGGGGAGCAATAGAGAGAAACAGCCTATATCATGCTGACTTGGGGAGCAATAGAGAGAAACAGCCTATATCATGCTGACTTGGGGAGCAATAGAGAGAAACAGCCTATATCACGCTGACTTGGGGAGCAATAGAGAGAAACAGCCTATATCACGCTGACTTGGGGAGCAATAGAGAGAAACAGCCTATACCACGCTGACTTGGGGAGCAATAGAGAGAAACAGCCTATATCACGCTGACTTGGGGAGCAATAGAGAGAAACAGCCTATATCACGCTGACTTGGGGAGCAATAGAGAGAAACAGCCTATATCACGCTGACTTGGGGAGCAATAGAGAGAAACAACCTATATCACGCTGACTTGGGGAGCAATAGAGAGAAACAGCCTATATCACGCTGACTTGGGGAGCAATAGAGAGAAACAGCCTATATTACGCTGACTTGGGGAGCAATAGAGAGAAACAGCCTATATCATGCTGACTTGGGGAGCAATAGAGAGAAACAGCCTATATCATGCTGACTTGGGGAGCAATAGAGAGAAACAGTCTATACCACGCTGACTTGGAGAGCAATAAAGAGGAACAGCCTATACCATGCTGACTTGGGGAGTACTAGAGAGAAACAGCCTATTGCTCCCCCATGCCCCCCCGTATCTCTGCCTATGTAAGTAGGTGAACTTTTGTTTTCTGTATTACACACAAAACGTATTCTACACTATGCATTAATTATAAACGTTAAGTAGATATTTGCAATTAGTTTTTCAGACTGCATGACTATTCCCTTCTTCATTGGGATTGCGAGTCAGAAAGACCGGGCTGCAGATCGCGGCATATTACCACGGCAGAAAAGCCTGAACATGTTATCCACCGACAAACATAAACAGGCCACAACACATTAAAATAGTCCGAATTCTCTGGCAACAGAACTTTTTTCTCTCACTATTTAGGGATAAATTTATCAAGGCTGGTATTCTTGATGGTCATTTATCCGAGTTTCAGCCACAAACCTTGAAGGAAAAAGGAACGACTTCGATTCCAGAAATAGTTTGTATAAGCAGGATGACTGTTCCCCAACAAAGGTTAAACTCACAATAATACACAGGCTGGGCGCGTTTCCCCCTACAAATACCTCAAATATATACACTATTTATGTAATACGTCATAATGCAGACATACATCCACTTCACACTAACACTGTGTCCTAAATGTCCAATGGATAAGTATGTGCCCCATCATTCTGCTCACACAAAATAATGCGTCGTCAGGTTCGGTGTGACATTAGCCTCAGTATCGCTGGTGTAATCTGTTGGAAAGCGCGTCGCACGACGTCCTTCAATTCATCAATGGTGTCGTACCGTTCCTATGCAACAATGCTCATGATGAAATCCCACAGCGCATTGTCACAGATTGTGAAGTCAGGGTTGCGAGATGGCCAGTCGAGAGGAGCTGGTAAGATGGGTGACGCACGGCACCTGCCCATTATGCCATTTCCGTTCGTGAGTACCTCAATGAGATGTTTCCACAACGCTGTATTGGCCGTGGGTCACTCATCATACGAGCACCTCTCGAATGGCAACCTCGCAGCCCTGACCTCACAACCTGTGACAATGCGATGTCGGGGTCATTTTATTTATTTTAGTAGGTTATTTTACGACGCTTTATCACCATCTTAGGTTATTTAGTGTCTGAATGAGATGAAGATGATGTCGATGAAATGAGTCCGGAGTCCAGCACCGAAAGTTACCCACCATTTGCTCATATTGGGTTGAGGGAAAACCCCGGAAAAAACCTCAACCAGGTAACTTGCCCCGACCGGGAATAGAACCCGGGCCACTTGGTTTCACGGATAGACGCGCTAACCGTTACTCCATAGGTGTGGACATGGGGGTTCATCAAGAGCATTGTTGCACAGAAACGATACGACACTATTGAAGGACGGCGTGGGATGCGCTTTCCAACAGATTATACCAACAATGTTGAGGCGAATTTCACACCTGTGAGGAGAATGATGGGGGACAAACTGACTCTTTCGACACTTAGGACACACAATTAGTGTAACGTGGATGTAGGCTATGTCTGCATTATGACCGAATTACTAAACTAACTTATTGACAAAATGTGTTGCATTGTATTTTGTCACTTACTCTCTACAATTAGTTTTTCTGTGTTTATATTTGTATTTGTATGTGTGTGTGTATCTAATGCCTATCCACTTCACTTGCATTATACGGGTTCCACATATACAATTAGTTATTCTAGTCTTATTTATTTTATTTTGTTTGGTTTTTGTTTCATCATTTTTTCCTTTAAAGCCTATGATGTAATGTATATCATGTGATAACACATGCTATTTATGATCATAATCGTAAATGTGTATGTGTACCTAAAAATTATGTTAATTGTATGCTCTGTTCTTCACTACCTTTATTATTATTATTATTATTATTATTATTATTATTATTATTATTATTATTATTATTATTATTATTATTATTATCATATTTCTATACCTTGCATACCGGCATGTTTCACTCACCACCTACGCCTGCTCGAACACATCCATGCATCCGATGGCTGCTTATTTTTTTTAAATAGCCTATGAATTTCCCGTGAAGGGCTAGGGCCTCCTAAAAAGGGGAGCTCTTTAGAGATCATGCGGTGAGCTAATCCGCATGACGGTAGGTTCTGTTCTATATAGGTTTTGTTCATTGTTCGTGTGTGTACACTTGCACTCTCACTCAATACTTGCAAGCTGTAGCGATCTCCATTCTTCTCGGTTCTTGGCTGTTCTGGACCACAGGGGTCCAGCTAGGCTCTTGAAGAAGTCCGCCCATCTGGTCCCAGGTCTTCCTCGGTTTCGCCTCCCGATGCGTGGATCCCGCTTGGTGGAAATATGTGCCCATCTACAGCCTTGAAGTCTCGACACGTGGCCTCCCCATTTCCATTTCAGGCGCTCCCCTTGGTGTGCCATGTCTCTGGTGTTTGTCATTTGCTTGAGTCTGGTGTTGGAAATCTTGTCTCTGAGGGCTGCTTATACTGCCTGCTAATTCAATGGTCAAACATACACGACTCGTATTATGCCTATAAATAATGTGTATATTTTAGATATTTATAGGGGTAATGGGACTTTATGCCCACCCTGTAGAATGTGTGTGTGGACCTAGTTCAAAAACAGGTTCAGTTTCCAGTAAGCCTCCTGTCAAATTGAGTAATTAAATTATTGTTTATTTAACGACGCTCACAACTGCCAAGGTTATTTCAGCGTCGCCGGTGTACCGGAATTTTCTCCCGCAAAAGTTCTTTTACATACCACTAAATCCGCACAACTTCCATGGCACATGATCTGGACATTACGAACTGTAGACGAGAAAGTAAACTTATTCAATACGTTAATACTTCAACTTTATGACAAACATGCACCATTAAAGACCAAACGTACCAGAAGAAACCCAGCCCCTTGGATGACGACTGAAATACGTAGCCTGATGTCCGAACGCGACTTAGCTTATAGAAAATACACCCGCAACAAAAATGACGAATATTTTAACTCCTATAAACACCTAAGAAATAGAACGACTCAAGTAATAAGAAACGCTAAACTGAAATACTCCTACAAACTTATAGAACCCAACACAACCCCTTCCGAATTATGGAAAAATCTGAAGGTTATTGGACTTGGAAGGGCTAGTGAACAAGCAGACATTCCCATCCCACGTGACCGCTTGAACGAACACTTTGTAAAGGACCCGAGCTTGAACGACACAACGAAACAAGACACAGGTTTGCCTGACTCAGTTCCCCCAACTCGAGACAAATTCTATTTTACCGACGTCACTCCCATTGACGTAATGAAAGCCATCCGACGCATCAAGACAAAAGCCCAAGGGCCAGACAACATTAGCATAATACTTATACAGAAAATACAAGAGATAGTAATACCTACGATTGCACATATATTCAATAGTTCCTTAATCACTTCAACTTTCCCTAAAATATGGAAGCAAGCTTTCGTTCTTCCTCTTCCAAAAGTCAAAGTTCCCACCGACCCGAACGACTATAGACCAATCAGTATCCTGCCAGCCATTTCAAAAGCACTGGAAAGAATCGTACACAGACAAATTACTAACTACATGAACGAACACAAACTATTCGACGAGTATCAGTCAGGTTTCAGAGCTGGACACAACACAAGCACTGCTCTACTTAAAGTGACCGAAGACATTCGTGAAGCAATCGACTCTAATAAAGTAACAATACTAACACTTCTTGACCTTAGCAAAGCTTTCAACTCTGTAAATTTTGACCTGCTCACCCATAAATTGAGAAATATGTATTTGTCAGAGACTGCTGTGAGTTGGTTCGAATCCTACTTACGGGAAAGACAACAATGTGTTGTATCCGGGAATCGAAGCTCCTCCTGGCTTGACATAACATCAGGTATACCACAGGGGTCGGTACTCGGACCATTGTTGTTCACAATATATGTCAATGATATTACATCTCTTGTAAGGCATTGTAACTATCACTTGTATGCTGACGACCTTCAATGCTACATCTCTTCCCGCTTAGACAGAGTAAATGACGCTATAGATAAATTGAACGAAGACATTGACTCGATTGTGACATGGACAAAGAAACTCCGTCTTAAAATAAATCCTGGAAAGACACAAGCAATTATATTAGGACACAAACGGCAAACCGACGCTGTAAAACACCTCGACATTTCCCCTGTTAAAGTAAGTACAGTGCATATCCCTTTCAGTTCTTCAGTAAAAAATCTTGGCATTCACATGGATAATAATCTCAACTGGGACATGCAAATCACAGAAACCTGCAGAAAAGTATATTCTATTATCCATGTGCTAAAAAGGATAAATGTTCATCTCCCCTCTTGCTTAAAAAAGTCCCTTGTGCAGACACTTGCATTTCCCTATTTCGACTATGCGGACATTTTACTGACTGACCTCTCCAGCGACAACAAAACGAAACTTCAACGTGCTCATAATTTGTGTGTACGTTTTGTAAGCAATGTTCGTAAATATGATCATATTACCCCATCCCTGGAAGCAATAGGTTGGCTTAAACTAGATAAGAAAAGAAATTTACATTCACTTCTCTTTCTCTTCGAAATCTTGAACTCTTCTATTCCTTCGTACCTGTCGTCTCGCTTCACTTACCTTTCTTCCCACCATAATCTGAACACACGCTCTCGTCATGAAACAATACTAACAATACCATCCCATCGCACCTCCTCATACTCATCTTCTTTCACAATAGCCCTGCCAAGACTCTGGAATTCGCTACCTGCTAGCATCAGGGACTGTCGAAATAAAATTGAATTCAAACGAAAATTTACTAGGCACTTGGTCAGTAATTGATTACTTGTAAATAGTTTCTTTAATCTATCACAAAATATTTCAATATCCAGTAATTTCATCACTATACAATTTTGTTATTCTAGATTTAATTTGTAATTCAGTAAATATAAAATATTCTTTGTTTCTCTATGATAAATTATCTAGCTTTAATTATTCAGGTAATCTTTTCGTACTTTGATTTTATTGTAATTGTAAATTTAATACTAACTGTAATATTATTTGTAATTGTAATTGTAAATTTAATACTAATTGTAATTTTATTGTTGATATTGTAGTTGGAATCTCCTGGTAGAGGGGCAGAGAAGGCCTGACGGCCTTATCTCTACCAGGTTAAATAAATAAATACTACTACTACTACTAAATCAAGTGACATGAGCCTGTCGCATTTAAGCACACTTAAATGCCATCGACCTGGGCCGGGATCGAACCCGCAACCTCGGGCACAGAAGGCCAACGCTATGCCAACTGCGCCACTCAGGTCGACCTGTCAAATTGAGTACCGAATCCTTCCCGAGGTAAAAGGCGGTCGGAGCGTGATACCGACCACACCAGCTCATTGTGGTGCCGAGATCATAATAAGCATGGTTTTGTACTTCTGTGTCCTCTATACGCCTTCATGGCGTCTGTAGGCAAAATCACTGCTTTATGAGGCACACAGTAAAAAACCAAGTGTGCATCTCAGCAAAGGAGATATATGAACTGTGAGAGAAACGACAGGAATGATTAGTATGAGAGTAACAGCTGATTTAGGCTCTAATAGCGTACAATTAGTTAATTTCAGACTTATTATTACTCACGAGAAGTAATTATAGCAGCGGTACTATATCACGGTAAACGTTATAATTAGTTACATTGGAAACACCTTGCAAGAATTAGTGTTCAAAATTCGATAATGTATTGTCACGCTATGCAATAAAATAATTATGAATGTCGTAGGGAATTAGGAACAAGATATTTCAATATCAGTAAGAGTCTGGTGTAATATTAGTAAGCTTACTACTGTTTTAGTAAGGTGGTAAAATAGTTGGTATTTTATTTCAAATAAAAGGAGACACAAAATCTAGGAGATAAAATTCCAATTAAAGGGATGTTTCGATTTGACATTTTCTAATGTTGATTAAATGGAACGAAAGATGTGTGTAGATTGCTTTATTTTCTCTGTAGAGGAAGTATGTTATTATTAAAGCTTGGAAGTTGATGAAATATCATCTTTTTTTTTTTCTGAGACATCACAAACAATGCAGAATGCAATACAAATGCATTTCACTTCAACACGAACCAATATAGCCTACTTTTAATTTGCATTATTTTTCATTTCTTGGTCTTCTGTTATCTATTGATAATTTTTTAGGAAATGTTCCAGTTTTTGTTGCATTTTTGCCCTTTTCTCCTTATGAACGCATTTTTTTACGGAGTAGTCGTCTATATTCGAGAACCTACTGCAGAATGTTTATGCAATTGGAATGCGCCTTACAGGAATTTTCTTGATGGTTGCATCAGTCTTGACTCCTGATCACATGTGTTACGTGCTTTCCTCCATTCAACGCAACAGAACAAATACTGCAGCCGCAGTGTCCACAGTCAGTATATTGTATATCTCAAGTGAATAGGAAAGGAAAACAAAAAACACTTTTTTTGCGACAGTTAGTGACTGACTTTGGTGGCAATGTATTTTCCATAGATGAAAGTATACTACATTTTATATTTTACCGTTACAATCATGGTATTTTTTAAATTTTAATGTCATATTTTCATAAATTTAAGGTCATTTTATAGGCGATTTTATGTGATTTTTAGGTCATCAAATTCCGAGCCCTAGTTATTATGATGCTGCAAGAGTCAATTTCGAAATTTTCGCAGAAAAATAGATCTGTTAATAGTACAAGAAAAATTTGCTCTTGGATAGGTATATCGTCTGTTTGTCTGACTGTCAATGTTCAGAGATTTACAGGCTACTAACTCAATAATAATAATAATAATAATAATAATAATAATAATAATAATAATAATAATAATAATAATAATAATAATAATACTTATGATTTTTAAGGAACCCGGAGGTTCATTGCCACCCTCACTTAAGCCCGCCATCGGTCCCTATCCTGAACAAGATTAATCCGGTCTTTACAATCATATCCCACCTCCTTCATATCCATTTTAATATTATCCTCCCATTTACGTCTCTCATCGGTCTGGGTAGCGTAGTCGGTATAGCGCTGGCCTTCTGTGCTCGAGGTTGCGGGTTCGATCCCAGCCCACGTCGATGGCATTTAAGTGTGTTTAAATGTGACAGGCTCATGTCAGTAGATTTACTGGCATGTAAAAGAACTCCTGCGGGACAAAATTCCGGCACACCGGCGACGCTGATATAACCTCTGCAGTTGCGAGCGTTGTTAAACAAACCGTAATTTAAATTTTCTACGTCTCGGGCTTCCCAAACGTCTTTTTCCCTCCTGCCACCCAAATAACATTCTATATGCTTTTCTGGATTCGCCCATCTCAAACGTCTGGATTTAATGTTCCTAATTTTGTGAGGTGAAGACTACAATAAAATAATAATAATAATAATAATAATAATAATAATAATAATAATAATAACAATAATAATAACGATAATAATAATAACAATAATAATAATAATATTAATAATAATAATAATAATATTAATAATAATAATAATAATAATAATAATAATAGAATAGAATGTTTTATTTTCGCTGGAAGAGTTAAGGCCATAAGACCTTCTCTTCCACTCAACCAGCCTTAATCAATACAATAGTTACATACATATTTAAATTATATATATATATGTACAATATACTTAAAAGATTCCCCAGCAATATTCTTCAGTTAAATTTTAACGACAAGTACATGTAATAATAATAATAATAATAATAATAATAATAATAATAATAATAATAATAATGATATCAGTGACGCAATAGCTAATTACGTACTAAGGCCGACCACCCGGCTGGCGTGGCATCCACATTTCTTCCTTGTTTCTCTGTTCTCCTTTCCGACCAACTTACAATTCAACACTGTATAGGGGAGGGTTTATAGCTACGGACCAACACTTCACAGGCACAGATTGCGAGATTATATCATATACCCTAACCTAACTTATTAACAGACATAAAAGTGTAGGCCCATATTTCAATAGTTAGCATCATCCCTTCGCTAGTTCGTGTCATAAACTTCAACAGCTGATGTCCAAAGCTGTCCCGCCTTGAAGAGGAACAATCCAGTCTTTTGCTCGTATTCTCTATTCTCCATGAAGTCAATACATGCAAGCGAACCCCTGTTCCGACCTGGCATCAAGGGTGGTAGGTATTTTCTTCGGAAATATTCTGTTTCTTTACAGTTTGCTACAGTGTGCTCCCATGACTCTTTTTCGGCACATAATGGACAGATGCGGTCTTCTTCTTCGTTGACAATTTTATGACCCTTCCATGCCCCCAATCTTAGCCACGCGAAACCCGCTCTATTATCTTTGCTACAAGAATTTATATACTCACTCCTCCCCCAGGTAAGCATGAGGTCTGATTGTAAATGTAGTGAAGATTTTTCCGAAGATTGGAGCTCAATCTGTTGCCTCTCGATATCAATTAAACGCATCATCACATTACGCCATATATTTCTTTTATTATTTGCTCCTTCTTCCCATATACAGCCCGTTCCTCTATGATGCAGCCCTCAATGTACTTTATTGTTTAATTACTTTAATTCTTGTGTAGACTTTTCACGCAATCATTTGGATTTCTTTCAATTTGTCTTCAGCTACACAGTATGCCTATGTACCGCTCGACACAGCGAACGTCCGCATCATAAATGTGGCGCTGATATCGTTCTATTTACAATAACATCTGCAGAATAACGGTACAGTTCGCATTAATGACCTGTCGCATGTTACGAGATCGTGTAAGATGACATTTTTGTGTAGGAATTTAACGTTAATAAGTGGAATTAGACACGATATATTGTTACATAAATGTCATATAAGTATCATTGTAAATTAATTATACATTCACATATTTGCATTTTCATATGGGTCGGATTCCATGTAAAGCACCTTCTGTTTCACCGCCTACTGGTCTTTTATAAGCTGTTTTTGTTGAATTTCCTCCTTCATAGTCATCTGCCGAATCCCATTGTCAAATGGAGATGGTTGAATAATCATTACTAGGCTTCGTATTCCAGCTACCTAAAGACTGAAGTTAAAGACACATTGGGTATATAGTACGTCGAACACAGATGATGCAACGGATAAGGATATAAACAAACACATCGTCGCTGCGTGTTCGTGGGGTACAGTCAACTCTCGACATTCTGAAGCTATACTAGTAAATATATGCTTAAGCTGTGATGTTCATTTTCGTCGTGATCTTTGCAGTGAATAGGCCTAATAACGTACATTCGTAAGTTACGGAACTTGAAAATATGCGAATGTCACTTGAAATGATTTTATATTGCAAGAAGTTCTTTCAATGGCACATGACGTTATTGGTGCATGATGTAGTAGGTCTACAAGATATTCTTATTGTGCCATATTTTTTTCTGTTTCATTAGGATATTGCATCTCGCTCACCACTGAAAACCCACTAATTTTCTATGTACTTTTCTAGAAATTCCCTAAAATGGAAATTATTTAATTTATTAATTGGGATGTTGGCATTTAACATCATGGTAGGCCACACAAATCCATGCCAAACGTCGAGTTAATATCTTCATAATTTAGAGATTTATGTGGTACTGTTTTTTTTTTATTACATTCAACACACTTTCTGTGCCTTTTGGTATTTCAGTGCCTTTCAGTAAACTGTTCTTTGTCACTTTTACGTTTATTTTACAAAATTTATATGTAATGTTGTCTATATTGACAGTAAAAATATTAGTTCAACTATCCTCATCTATGCCCCGCAATATTACATGCTCTGCAATGAACCTTCAATCAGCCACAAAGGTGTAGTTATTTAAATAGCCCTAATACGACTAGTAAGGGCAGTGATCGATAAGACTACTCACTATGGCTGCGTCCCGATTTTCACTTTCTAGAGGAAGAGGACAGAGGATGCGTAACTAGGCTATTTTGTATACGAACGTACCTGCATCTGCGTTGTGACGTCACATATTATATTTTGAATCAGGCAACTTCATTCGAGTTTATAGGTAGTTGGAATACGGATCCTAATCATTATTGTCTTTGCCAATAGAAATAAAAAGCCGTTCCATTACTTCTGCTAACAAATGTTATTGCTGTATGTGCTGCAATTGTCTTCTAGGAAACGACCTGTTTTACATAGTCAAGTTAGATGCAAAGCTTATGATGTAAGCAAGACTTGCAATATGGAAAAATAGAAATTTGCAACAGTGTTATTCCAATAAGCCAAGCTGCAAATCGTGCAGTTGTTATACTTTCAAAATTAATAGCGAAACAGAATTCAGAATACAGAAACAGTTACAACGATGTGCAGAGGCGGTAATTAGTACTCCAAGACTACAAAATAGGAAAGCAACAAATAATATACAGAGTGATTTAAGATTAATGATCCCCGCTCTAGGAATCAGTTCTATAGACCATTTTGAGCATAAAATCTCATACGAACACGGGTCCGATTATCTATTGTTAAGGAGTTACAGCTGATTGAATACTACGAAAGTGGCAGTGATTTTGAACAGAATTAAGAGTTATTCACGTAAAATACATAGAAATATTAATTTAAAATACTGTATTAACCATAAAATAAACATACCTCAGTTTGGAAGCAGATTTTCAAATGTCCCTCCTTGCACTTAAATGCACTTGGCCGCACGGATGTGAATGACGTGCGCGTAGCATTCCGCACCTCGTCCGGGGTTGCAGATTGGCATAAAGTCGCGGATTGGGCTACTCAGCAACCCTGTTTGCGACTAATTTTTACTTCAGGCAATTTAAAAATTTTTGGGCTACTAGAAATTTTGGCGAGCGAAATTTGAGCGGATGGAAATTCCTTGTAATTTTTAAAAATTCTTATCTTTTTCTTTCGTTTTTCTTTGAGTTTGTTTATATTTAACATGACATGGGTTTTCGATTTCTAAATAATTTATTTCTTCTAATAACTTATACAATAATTGAAATACACGTGAATTATCATCTATGTTAAACCACAGTGTCACGTCTCCACGTGTATTCGATGGGGCTTCCCCATCCCCATTTCGTCACTTACCTGAGGAGGTTCAAGTGTATAGACTTAATAGTTAGTTCGTGGGTTAAAGCAAGAAAACGTTGACAGTTGATCAACTATTTTACTGTGTTATTCGCTGTCTGTATGCGTGTTATTTGCAGCAATAGTGATTATGACTTATTGTCCGCCGCTGTGGAGTAACGGTTAGCATATCTGACCTTGAAACGAGAGGGCCCGGGTTCAAATCCTGATTATGCCTAGTTAATGGGTTGAGTTCTTTTTATGGAGTTTTCTCTCTACCCAATAACAGCAAAAGCTGGGTAGCTTTCGGCGCTGGAACTGCGCTCATTTCGCTGGGATTATCATCTTCATTTCATTCGGATGTTAAGTGACGATCACAGTTGATAAAGCGTCTTAATATAAACCAATTAAAAGTTATTTATTATTTTCATTGTGTGTATTTATTTACAAGACTATAAACGTGAGTTCATAATTGTCTCTTTTACACTGCATATTGTAATATTTCTCTCTGCGATATTATTAATAGTTTGTATAATTGCAATCGGAAAGTGGGAAAAGTGTATAGTAAGAACTGTCGAGTGGAAGTAGGAGCACAAAAAAGTAGACTTGAAAACGTGTAGATACATACAAATCCAAAGTCTATATTAAATATCAATTTCCATGCATTGCTTGAAAGCGTAGGCTAAAGTTGCAAGAAAAGTTGAACCGTGCAGATGCACCTTATGAGATATGAAAGAAGTACCAATTTCCTGAATTATTAATAACGAATCGAGAGATGTATTATATATCCTCACAATGTATCTGTTGTAGGTATTATGAAAGGTCTTTTGTCTCTCATTAAGATAGGAGATAATGTGAAATTAAAATTTTGGGCGATTTTTTCCTCTAAAAGGCTACTTTTAAAGAAATAATTGCGAATTTCCCAGAAAACAATCTGGCAACCCTGACCTCGTCATGACTGTCCTTGAAACGTGCGGCTCGCGACAGGATCATCTTAGCTATCTACGCATGCGCAGATTGCACAGACTTGGTTAATAAAAACCTAAACTAATCAAACCTAACCTTCGTATATGCAATATATGTAACAGCACGAAGGAAATTCCTTGTTTTGGTGTGAAATGTACACGCGAAAATAAATTCAGGTAAGGATCACGCTGGTACTGTATGAGAGGTCCGCACATGTGCCACAGCCAAACTGTTCCAGTCGCGAGCTCCTCCTTCCCTGATGAGCGCAGCTGATAATCATCAGACTATCTTCCCCTTCTCCCCCGTACTTCACGACACAGCACAACCCTCCGTTTAGTTTACGTTTCAGTTATTTGTATTACGATGCAAGCAATACAAAGCCTGATTCAAAGCATGACGTTTGGATTTTTACAGTAACTTTCGAACTAATTATAGGGTAAACATTGGTAATTTCGTGTCAGTGGTTATTTCGTGATACTTTTTCTTTGCTCTTTTGTGAACTAATCAATGGTGTTACGAGATCCAAATTTCCGCCAAGGGATTGCATGTGTTGTCCAGTTTCCAGAAACATACAGCTAAGCTTTGTGTGACTATTGTAGTTGCTTCAGTGAGCTTTTATGTTTGAAGAGAGCAAGTTTGCGTCGACTTCTCAGGCATACAAATTTTGTGGATGTTTGTAATTACATTACAGGCTTATTACTAAAGGTAAGCATATGATATTTGGTACAAAGATTTGTTATATCTTAATGAAATTTTAGGAAATGTTTTTGGAATTTTTGATACAGCTGTAGTCGTCATATAGGCTTAGATTTACTGATAGAAATCTTAGCTGTTTGAGGCGAAATTTTGTTGAGCATTAAGTGTTAAAATTTTTAAAATAGTATAAAATGTATTACAATAGAAATTTTAGAAATCTGAAGACAAGATGTGATAACAAAAAAGAAAACGGAGACGCAATGTGTTCAATGTAGCTTCTGTTTGATTTGTTATCATGCCAAGTGCCAATGATAAGTGCCAGATGACTTGCAAGAATTGTGACAGAAGATGGAACATGGCTCCACCATTTTGGACCGGAGACAGAGGCAGAAAATGGAGTGGCATCATGCAAATTCACCAAAGAAATAGAAATTCAAAAGTGCACATTCGGCATGAAAAGTTATGGCTACTGTGCTTTTCGATTCAGAAGGACTCTTGCTTGTGGACATCATGCCACACGGAACCACCATTAATTCTGACGCGTATGTTGCAACTCTCAAGAAACTTCAAGTTCGACTGAGTCGTGTTCGACGACATCGGGAGAAGCAGGATGTTGTGCTACTACACGACAACGCACAGCCATATGTCAGTCACAAGACCACAGACCAGATCAGAAAATTCGGATAGACATCACTGAAACATCCGCCTTACAGTCCTGAACTGGCACCGTGCGACTACCATCTCTTTGGTAAACTGAAGGATCCCTTCGCGGAACGAGGTTAGAAGATGACTCCCTTGTGCACGCTGCTAAAGAGTGGCTCGGACGTGTTGGTCCAAACTTTTACCGTGCTGGTCTACAGGCCCTCGTTCCTAGGTTACGTAAGGCAGTTGAAAGAGACAGGGATTATATGGAAAAGTGACACTTTGTTCCTTAAGGATGCATCTACATTTTGTGATCTCCTAGCAAAACTGTAGGATAAAAATATAATTTTTAAACAAACGTTATGCATTACTTTTGGATTTACCCTAGTAATATAAGCTATAGTGAAGTCCGTAATAAAAGTGTTCACCCTTTCAGGGCAAAGAAGATCCCTTTTCAATTTCAATTTTTACTTTGATTTCATTCTTATTATGTGTTGATATATATTTCTATGTTTTCTTGCTATGAATATTAGATGGAATTACTTACTATGTTTGAAGTCTTGTAACAATAAATGGGAATTTCATTTGACTTTAATGAATTTTTCCGCAATTCTTCTACCTCTCACGAAATTATCAATGCAATATCACGAAATTACCAAGGTTATCACGAAATAACCAACCTTTCAGCTTACGTTGTAAAAGTGGTTTTTGGCACATATTCAAGAACGTATCCAATCTTTTATGTCTCCAGATTTGTACAGCAAGTTATCGTCTTTTAGATGAAAAAATCGGATTAAGGATATATTTACACATTTGCATTTTAAATTAGTTTTCATGAAATTATCACGAAATTACCAATGTTTACCCTAATCGGAAACATGTTCTTACGACATTTTATGCTCAAAATAGCCCAAAGAACTGATTCTTAAAGCTCCGGTCATTAGTCGTGAATAACCCTGCAGATTTATATGATATGGATAAATGCACTATTAGACAAGTTTTCTTCACAAAGAATCTTCAACTTAACAGAAATGGCTACAATCTTGTAAAAATAAATTAAGTTTAAGAAGAATAATGAAATGAATGGGAATTTCAGTTGAAATGTAAGGATGAACAATACCATTTGAGAGAACGTCTCGACAATGTTAGTAAGCGGCTCATATCGTGATTGGCGTTCAGATGACAACAGCCTGAAGTGTAGTACGCTTTCAGAGGAATAGAGGGCAGTGCATGGGACTCAACCGGAACCTTAAAAATTTTAAAGCTGAATTAACAGATGACACCATAGAGATTAATCATAGTTATTATTTACATGAGCTCAATCGTACGGACATAAAAATCGATCCAATTATAGTAAAGAACTAACTACAATAAGCCACTAGATGTTACAGTAGATCCTGCTTACTCTCTTTCCGTATTAAGAAAGAAATGTAGGCCATGCAAACGAGGTCCCGCGCCGTAGCGTCGTGGTCTAAGGCATCCTGTCTATGACTCGCGTTACGGAATGCGCGCAGGTTTGAACCCTCAAGAAGAAGAGATTTTCTCATGGGATTTCGACCGTGTATGAGACTGGTGCCCACTCAGCATCGTGAAGCATGAATCGTGAGCCACTATATGTAGGTAGCGAAATTCGATTACAGAAACCTACTACAACGGCTGAGAAGATCAACATATTAACCACACGATACCTCATTTCTGGTTGTATGATCTTTCACCTCTGCTGTCCAGCAGCCGGCTTGTCGGAATTTGTCCTTCATTGATTGTTGCTCCACGAATTTTTTTTTCGACTTGCAAATGAGAGTTCAAAAAAATGAACCACAAACGGAAATATTAGTGGTAATATGAAATCAATAATTGCTGGAAATGGCATAAAACCTACTAGAAAATATGTGTTATCTACTTGAAACTGAATATTTTATTAGGCTATTGACCATTTGACATTTCATCCTTTTGGAAATTGCCGCAGAAGTTGTTGATCAATTTTTCGTCTTCTGAATTGCATTTTGTGCACAATTAAAGGGTTGATTCCGATCTCTGATAACGAATTTGAATGGCATCATGTACGTCAGGAGTCACACGACAGCTGAACTGTGGCGCAAGGTGACAGATCAGTAGTGAGTGATCTCATAGTCATAGTGCACGGCTCCCAAGAAAATCGAGCCTTTTTGGGATGGGTACATTACGACACTTTCCAATGCCAAGTACAGTTAAGTGAAAATGAAAGAAGTTGCAATAAACGAGGTTTCGTTATTTTCAAGAAAGACATCTTCTGTATACTTAATAAGAATGGTAAAGCTCGAATGGAATTAATCTGTATCATCTCGTGGGGTGCGGCGACTTGTGACGGGGGTGGATTTGCTTGCTTTTTCCACTCTGGAATTAATCCCATCCGAGCTTTGCCAGTCTTATTAGGTACACACAAGATGGATTTCTTGGAAATAACGAAATCACGTTTTTCGCAGGCTGCTATGATTTTCACGTAACTGTACTTGGCATCAGAAAGAGTTTTTATGTACTCCTTCCAAGAAAGCTCGATTTTCTTGGGCATTGCTACTGTGATACACCGTGCACTCTGGTTATGGAATCACTCACTACTGGTCTGTGGCCTCTCGCCGCAATTCAGCTGTCAGTGTGATTCCTGACGCACATGACGTCATTTAAATTCGTTATCAGAGATCAGAAACAACCATCTGTACAACAGGATGATGACGATTAACGGAAAAATAGTAGAATTATGCATGACTACCCCGAGAAAACTGCCCAAGATACCGTCTTTATCAAGCACAAATTTAAGATTTGAATTGACAAACATCCCAAGTCCAAAATTTATCGAATTTGGCTTTTTACCTGACACATGTTATGTTTTGCGTAGGCTACCAATCTTTAAAAAAAAAATTCTATTTCTGTCTCTAAGCCTGTTTTGTAACCATACAAATATTTATTTCAAAACTGTTACATTGCAAGCCTATATAATTTCCTTGCTCTATGGACTTGGAATGTTTGTCAATTTTGGTCTTCACTCTCTAGGATTTCAACCTAGTTCCCCAACAAGAAAACCGATATCATAGTCGTTCAGCTAACGGCGTGACTATGGGTCAAATCCAAAATCCTTGAAATGTTTCGCGGTCGTGGATGCAAACTGCAACAACAAGCGTGTGACAATTCGCATTGTGTTAATCAAAGGAGGACGAGCAACTTGCGGTGCAAGAAAGCATAATGAGCAGCGAATCTCTTGACGGCGGCAGTGGCTCCACCACAACAGCCGGTGCCACACTGTAGCCCATTACCTGATATATACTACGACATATACACTGTGTAATACGTCACAGCAAGTGTCATGCGCACACTGTTGCTGTGGTGCAGTAATTATTCATGCAGCTTCGGTCTCATTCTCACCCCCAACCCCCGCGCAACCGAACTAACTCTCCTCCAGTACTATTTCATCGGGATAATAAATGCCTGCCCATTGGTTTGGAGCGTGTACTGAAATGGAACATTTTTTTTTATTCAAGAGAGAGATAAAGATGAAATAAAAGTAGAGAGAAATAAATGTTTTTGTTCCATTGGCTGGTACACTAGCAGCGGTCTGCAGCAAAAACCGATCTTACTACAAGAATCGGTACTGAATCTTTCAGTAACAATTTTGGCTACTCAAATTAGTGCTTGATAAATTATTGATCTTTATAACGTTGTTATGAACTTCCTGAGGCGTTACTAGGACGTTGAAATGATAGAGTAATAATAACTCTGAACGAAAATAAAATAGGCCTAGTGTTGGTGCAACAGCTAGACCATCGGCTTTTCACGCTCGATTTGTCATTCTCGTTGGTCATTACATCCGAGATTCCTGGATTCAAACCCGAGCGCTGTCATTCGATTTTCACAGAATATCTCAGAGTCTGAAGACCGTTACGATAACGATTTCGATTCCTGGAAGCAAACTTACTTAAGGAAGGAATGGATGTGGCAACATTATTTGTATAAAAACAAATCCTTCATACTGCTAAAAGTAAAAACATCCGCTCACTGTCTTCTCAGACTCAATTACTTCATTGAGATAGAAAAGCAGCATAGAAGACGATGTTTTCAGTTTTAATATCAGACATATCAATCCGCATTACATAATAATTTGTTTGTTCCTTCTAATCTCGCTCTCTTTTCTCTGTGACGTAGGCCAGCATCGGAGATATTTTGCGTCCATTTTTTTCTAAAAAGGTGGCAGGGAATTCAGAGAATCCTGCACTGCGTCAGATGTTTGTGTTCTGTGTTGGGTGTCATTGCGGTACTATATACATTTTTAAGAAATTGCTTCTTATTGATATGAATTGTGAATGACCTATGATTGAGAGAGAAATAAATTTAATGCAATTTACATGTTGTATTATTGTAATTGTTTTTCTTTATTTTTTTGTTATTGAATATATACCATATCTAGTTTGGTACATGTTTAAAAAGTCTGCACCTATAATCAACAACTCTATAGTGATAACAGAAGATGAGAATAAGATAACGAAACCATATCAACCTCCGTTTTATTCTCCAAAGAAGTGCAAGGAAGGTAGGCCTATGTAATTGACTATGGGTATATTATGTCTTTAAGTAATACGACGTTGCCACTTCTTATGTATGACTGTAACATCAATCTCGTATGCACTTTGCAAAGGATAATATAAGACAGAAAGGATTCGCAGCTCTGTGATATCAAGATCATTGCACTGTGCCCTCTACTTCGGTGCCAAGGAAATAATGATGATATTATAATAAAGATAGAGTTGTTTATTCTAAGCAAGGAATTATTTAAACATTGCACACACTATATCTGTACAAGTATTTGTATTGGAATTAGTATGTTTAATTTGAATTTGTTGTTGGAGAGACGTTAGTATGGGCCTGTGACAACAGAAATAAGAAGTATAATTCACGCAATCTCCTTAGCAAACACCATATCAATGCAAGTTTTATCTATTACTAAGCAGGTGACGTCAGAATAGTGTGAAGTAACGCATTGCCTTTGGTAAGCAACTGACGTCAGGTGGTGAAACCTTCGTAAGTCTCTAGTAATTTGAAGACCTCTTATAATTTGAAGACCTCCCTGGAATAAGAATTTAAGTAAAACTGTAATTCATATTTCAGAAGAAAGGAAAATACGAGGCGCATCCAGAAAGTAAGTTTACCGATTTTTTCCCTTGAAAGTAAACGTAATTAGCAGTGTCAATTGCGCATGCGTAACAGATCTATGACGTGTCAATCATATGCCAGCCGGACAGGTCCCGCCTGGTGCCAGTAGCGTGGCAGCAGTGGTCCGAAATGGAAGCTCTTATTCCTTCTCCCACCGCCTGCGAAGTTCGGTCGGTGATAAAGTTCTTTAATGCATAAAGCATTGCGCAAATTGAAATTCATCGGCAGCTCTGTCAGGTCTATGGGCCGAACATCATGGGTAAGCAGATGGTGCGTCGCTGGTGTAGGCAGTTTTCCGAAGGTCGTCAAAGTGTCCATGATGAAGAGCGCAGTGGGCGACCGTTCCTCATCAATGATGATCGTGTTGAGCTGGTGCGGCAGTGCATCATGGAGAACCGTCGCTTCACGATTACGTAGCTGAGCAGCCATTTTCCGCAGATATCGCGATCCTTGTTGCATGAGATTGTCACTAAGCACCTGCTGTTCAAAAAAGTGTGTGCCAGGTGGGTGCCGAAAAACCTGACACCCGAACACAAAATGCAACGTTTAGGAGCAGCACTGACATTTCTGCAACGGTATCACGATGACGGCGACGAGTTCCTCGACAAGATCGTCACGGGCGATGGGACTTGGATTTCGCACTTCACCCCGGAAACCAAACAGCAGTCAATGCATTGGCGGCATAATGGATCTCCGGTCAGGACGAAATTCAAACAGACGCTGTCGGTACGGAAAGTGATGTGCACGGTGTTCTGGGACAGGAAGGGCATTCTGCTCATTTACTTCCTTCCAAGAGGTGAAACAGTGAACGCTGACCGTTACTGTGAAACACTGCGAAAATTGCGACGTGCCATTCAAAACAAGAGGCGTGGAATGTTTACTGCAGGTGTTGTGCTCCTCCATGATAATGCTCGTCCACATACGGCTCGGCGCACACCAGCTGTTTTAACGGAATTTGGCTGGGAGTTGTTTGATCAGCCACCCTACAGTCCTGATCTTGGTCCCAGCGATTTTCACGTTTTCTTGCCCCTCAAGAAATTCCTGTCCTCCGGTGAGCGTTTTGGCAACGACGAAGAGCTGAACACGTCTGTCACACGCTGGTTCCATTCCCAGGCGGCAGAGTTCTACGACAGAGGGATACAAAAGTTGATCCCACGATACAAGTGTCTCAATTCTGATGGTGGCCATATTGAAAAATAGCTGAAACATTGCTGTACCTGTTGCCAATAAATGTTTTCCTGAAAGTGTGTATTCTTTTTTTTTTTAAATAGGGAAACTTACTTTCTGGATGCGCCTCGTAATTTCAGGGACATATTTAATTAAGCCTATATTTACTAGCAGAACCACTTAACTAATGAAGATTACAAGTTACCTGCACCAAAATATGTAGACTGGCACAAGTAACTTAAACTGTATGTGTATGCACAATATGATTTGTAGGAATTAGGAAGTTTTTATTGCCTCCTGTAAAATTTGTTTTTTTTTTGTAACATGTCACCTTTTTGTATCTTCCGATCCATATGAATACGGACAAATTAAATAGAAATAGCTGATATTACATAGAAATATACACTAATACATACAAATATATGCTATTACATATATATACACAGGGAGTTAAAAAAAGTATCCAATGTGTTAGGAGGTGCTAGTATGCATCAAAACAAGAAAAAATGTCTGATAAACATGGGTCCTACAACACATACTTCCTGAGATCTGTACACTTGTTCATAGGAGATGCTCAATGTGACGTCCATTCATGGCAATGCATTCCTCCGCCCTTCGGCGTAAGGAATCACGCACTCTTTGAAATTCACCTGGTTGTTCTTATAATCAAAAGTCTAGGGGATTTAGATTTGAGGAACGAGCAGGCCAAGGTGTGGGGCCTCCCCAATCAATCCAGAGGTCCTGAAATGTCAGCGTCAGGTGTTCACGCTCATTGCGGAAAAAATGTACTGGTGTGCTATCATGCATGAACCACATCTGTAGTCTTTGCTGACATGGCACATACTCCAGCAAGGTAGGCAATACGTTAATAAGAAAGTCCTGATAACGAGCCCCAGTTAATCTCTGGTAGCACGCATGACCCATACGTTGATTGAGAATCGGTGCTGATGCCTTGTTTCTTCAACTGCATGGGAATTTCCATCAGCCCACACATGCTGATTACGAAAATTCACAACGCCATCTCTGCTGAACCCTGCTCATATCCGCAACCAAACTATCCTTTTCAGTATTCCTTGCGACGTCTGAGTATTCCATGCCAGGGATGTCAACTACGGTATGATTATCTGGTTGCTTGCTGTATTGTAGGGCAGAAAAATGCATTGCCATAAATGGACGTCACATTGAACACAACCTATGAACAAGTGCTCAGATCTCAGAAAGTATGTGTTGTAGGACCAATGTTTATTAGACATTTTTTGCTTGTTTTAATGCATACTATCATCTCCTAAAATATTGGATACTTTTTTGACACCCTATATATAGTGGACAATCATAATGTAGAATGAGTGTGATTTAAAAATTTACAGAATCTATAGTAGGTTGTGGCATTGTTAAAAATAAAATACAGTTATGATTGGCTATTGTAATGAAAATAAATTGACTGTCCTACCTCACTAAAAAACTTCAACCATTTAGAGTATTTTTGAACTTGGTTCGTTCCCCGATATTTTAAACTGAATATGTACGGCCATGATATAGAATAACCTATAGAACATGAGAAAGCAGCGTGTAAATGACAAGCCCAGCGCTATTCACTCAACAGCGTGTATTTAGTCCGCGAAAAGTGTCTCCGACATAAACACAGCTATTATCGTAGGACTGCGAGTTCAGCTAGACACTAATGTTGGTATTTAAGTTACTGCCATATAGAACAAAGGCTTTATTGTCAAACGCTTATGAGCATTGTAGTAACAATGAGGTAATTATCTAAGCAGATTATGCATCTGACAAAGTCTGTCATAAGAGTAGGACAGTTTGCAACCTTAAAATGGGAGCAAATTAAGATTAATGTATGGGCGTTGGACCAGTATATTCAGAGCAATGACTACTATCGGTATAATGGAACGGAGGAAGTAAAAGCTTTATATGTTTTGAGTGAACGTGAGAAACAATATTTTAGCTGTGAAACGATGTATGAATACCATGGAATGTAAATACAATACAATACAATACAAATATTATTGTGCAGCATACATGCAGTAAGATGTAGGAAAAACAAGTAGAAGATTCGCTGACGGCTATTAAGGTAAAACAGAATGTCAATCTGAAATTTTATGAAGTGGTAGCGATTCCGAATGTACTTAAAAAAAACTGTACCATTACGACGCATGAAAACAAAGATGTATTGTCTGTTATTACGTTACCTGCCTAGCAGTTGGAAAAAAGTGAGTCACCTCAAGAAAGATGCTTGAAAAATTGTTTTAAGGCTATGTATCTATGAAATTTCTAATTTCTACATTTTTACACCAATTATTCTTACAATGTGGACATGCAATATACAAATTTTCACTTTGATATTCCAATTAGTTTATTTAAAATTAACTGTTGTTTTTTTACTACTGAATTATAATAGTTATATATAATAAAAGTAATATAATACAGTTATATGAACACTTTTTAATGATTGAATAAAATTAATAAAATCGGATAAAAAACCATACATGTTTCGGAGGAATGCTCCTCCATCTTCAGTGGTAGTCTTCCTTAAGCTACGTTACGCGGTCGAATATCTGTACCAGCGTCGTGGTACTATCACTGAAGATGGAGGAGCATTCCTCCGAAACATGTATGGTTTTTAACCGATTTTATTAATTTTATTCAATCATTAAAAAGTGTTCATATAACTGTATTATATTACTTTTATTATATATAACTATCTTACTCATGAACACTGTTGCATCTGACCTAACTTATGTAATTTAATCACTGAATTATAATTTTCCCAATTTTCAAAGTTTACATTATATTTAGTTTATTCCTGGTAGATGTGTGTAAAATATGACACAAGCTTTTCATATTTGCCGAATTACTTTTTGAAAAAAAATATATTTACCCTTTTTGTTGTTAATTTTTCCCTTTTTTTTTTTAACTTATCACATCCTCAACACATGGTCATTTGAATATTTTCAATAGCAAAATTTCACTGAGATTGGAGAAAAACTGCATTCATTAGAGCATTTTGACTGTTACAAAATGTTTAAAATTGGAAAATCGAGAAAACAATTATCAAAGTATAGCATAATATACTATCTATATTCTTCCTTCCTATACGGTCTACCACTGCATTTGTCTCATACATAACAAACTGAAAAGTAAAATTAGTTAGAATGAAAAACAAAATCTGTTAGAATGACAGTTGAGTGTCAGTTTAAAGGCCTCCCCACACCAATGAGAAATATTCGCAGCCGTGGCGGCGACGAATATTTCGCGTTTACAGCGGCAACGAAATTCTCACGTTTCCCCACATCAACGCGAAATATTCGCAGCGCTGGCGGAGACAAAAATTTCGCGTATGCAGCGGAATATCATGTCGTAGCTCCTATGATAGCTAATCAATAGCACTGTTATTTTTATGGTTGGTAGGTTAATGTCTGAGGAAAGCATAAAACAAATTTTGAAACCAAAATTGTTTTTAAAATTTTTAGGGAAAAAAAATACCATCTTCGAAGTGATATGTTCAAAATAAACATTTACACCTTCAGAAGTAGTTAACGACATACTTTTTTATTCTTCACGTTAGATGGGTGTCAAAGCGAGTGAAATGTTGAGAAAGAATGGAAATTGCTTTTAAAAGTTGCCGCTATTCAAAATCTTTACTGGTTTTCAAGTTACGGCGAGTTAAAGAAAAGAGTATTTTCACTTGGCGCAGAACTCAAGACAGCCTCTTGTCTGTTAATACAGAAATATTCGCTCTGATTTCAAATCCGCTTGCAAAATACTTCCATCGCTTAAATTGTTTTTTATGATTTTTGAAATGTAATAATAAATATTAAAATAAATGTAATTAAAATATAAATAATGCAATTAAATATTAAAATAAATTTAATTACAATATTAAAATAAATGTAACTGGAATATTAGAATCAAAATGTGCGAACGATAACTAGTATTTAGACAGCCTTAGATGTTGTGCTTGCAGTTGTAAACGTTGTCAAAGAACTTTTAGCTCTGGAGGAGAGAACACATAGAAAAAAAAAGAAGTGTAGGTTAGAAAGTAAAGTCCACGTAGAAAAACCATATGTGCATCAGAAACAAGAAGTTAAAGATAGCTGAAAAGATAAATTACCTATGAAACGAATATTCAGAGAAGTCCTCATAACATGAATCACCATCCCAGCACATAATTGAAAATAGTGAAATGAAAATAAAAGATCTTTTATTTGTAATATATTTTTTTATTCCTACTCAGGGAGATAACATTGGAAGATTCTCGGTCTTTTAGCAATTTTTTAGGAATTGATGAGAATACGTTCAACGAACTCCTAACACGATATAAATCATTTTAGTGCCGTGAAATCAATACATTCACATTTGGAAACAATTATTTCACTTCAATTCTCTGCGTTTATATTATAATGTAATGTAATACGTCTAATCCCCCTCAATAACATATTTTTCATGTTTTTTTCATCATTACATAGAAAAATAAAACCATACTGACTTTTGTTAAACTTTTTAGCAAACTAATACCCCCTTGAATGTATAATGGCTACATTCACTAAAATGCGCTCTCAATGCAGAAAGTATCATAAAATTCATACATTATTTGCAGTTCTAAATGTTTGATCATGAAAAAATGGTATACAATACACATGTGTTAAGTGCGTAACAAAATCTCGAAAACACAAAAGACTCTACTTCGTCTCGTCTTTTCTAACTTTCCTTTGATTCTGTTATAATGCGTCCTTCAAAAGAAGGAAGACAAGAGATGATGCCAAGTCTGAAATCTGGGAGGGATTTGATCCACAAGTAGTAATATTCGCGTATAATTAATAAAATTATCCTTTTTATGTGTAAGTGAAATCTCTAAGTGTGCATGGGCAACAAAGACGACTTGATGAAGAAGTATCTGCTAGGTGTAGATTTTTGCTAATTTTTTTCCAGTGATGTATCCAATGGAGGGGGAGAGGAACTGGCCACCCCACCCTATTATCTCCTGGCTTAGTTGCTTCATAAGTGGTGCCTTGGTATCATTTGTGAGGTTCAGACCTGTCTTCGGACAGTTGGCTAAAGAACAATCCTATAATATTATAATATTTAAAAATTAATTGGAAGTCGGTTATTTTAACATTATGTAGACAAATATCGCATAATAAAATTAAAATTTAAGTCCAAAACATTGATCATTTATTGATCGAGCTGTAGTGACATCAAACGCGAAATACCTCGCGAACCTGTAAGGGTTAATGAAAACAATTAGTAGGCCTTTTTTTGTTTATTGAAACAACTCTTAATATACTAGCTAATATAAAGGTTCCTAGAGTATTTCATTCAATAAAATACGAATGAAATTAGTTTTGACAAAAAATTGCTATTAAATATATTTGCTTTTAAGAATGAAACCTTTCCTAAATTAAGAAAATTATTAACTTTGAACTATTAAACCTTAGTAAGCTGTTAAATGACATAAAGTTCATATAGGTAGGTTCTCTAGAAATACATATTTCTACTAAGCAATGCTATGATATTCTGAATGACTGATAAAAGGCAACAAAGATGCGAATATGAAATTATTCCTTATAGACAGTCCGTATGTAGGCTAGAATTTTTCTCTTAAGATATGTTAAAGATGTGAATAACTTACCACTTTCATTTAATTCCAATTGGATTGCATCTCATATTGCTCTTTTTCCTTATTTACTTGTAATCCTCTAGAATAAATCGTATAAAATTAGATGTTTCCTTACAATGTCTCACAGAACGCCATCATAAAATTCGCGGCGGCAGCGAAAAAACCGCGCAGGCGTCGAATCTAAATTTCAACGCTGCAGATTCGCAGACGTCCGGCGATAATTTCGCGTCGGTGTGGGCACACTCATATACTGCAATGTACACTGAGACAGTGGCAACTTAGCGAAGCGAAACATTCGCCACCGGTGCGAATATTTCGCGTCGGTGTGCAGAGGCCTTAAAGGGCTGAGCTTGACGCAAGCTCTGGTCCCTTTAAATTCCTCCTGAGGGGCTTTAAATTGTCATAACGTCAAACTAAGTACATATTTACAAAACTGAAACATTATTTTATTTTTCAGAGTTTTTTTTCGATATTTTCATCGATCCGTAGCCTTAAATAAGGTATCATTTAAAGAAATTATTCTTATTTTAAGTATGGATTTAATTTGAATTTCTTCAGTTATAAAATTATAAATAAATATGTATATTTTAAAATCATTTTAATGTTTTCTAACTTTTAAACTGAGTTAAGAATTTTAAAGGCATATTGGTTCCGTTAAGTTCAATGTTAATTGATAAATGAGTTCTATTCAGTCAATACTTAACATAAAAACACAATAAAATATGTTATAACAACATTAAACAGATTAAAAACAAACGTTTTCGCCAATTTTGATTGGCATCTTCAGGTCGTGTAGGTTGAATGGAACATGTTATAATAAGTGAACACTTGGTATATAAAGTTAAAAACAGAAGCTAAAACTATAACACAATTTAAAAAGAGAGAATAGAACTTAGCAAAAAGCCACCACGATGTATGTAGAAGCACTATGTTGAAAGAGGCGTGTGTGACCCAAGAGAACGGCAAAACTCTTAGCGTATGATAGCCCGCTCCTTAATGAGCAATACCCAAATTCAAATAACCCGTTGTTTAAGATCATACGCAAGTAACTTTCACTCATCCACTAGTCTAGCCAGATATACAGTTTTCGTCATACGCTACCACTTAATGTAAAGCTCAGTCGTGTCGCCGCCCTCATGGATTCAAGATGCTTTTCCAACTTTTTGTAAGTATTGTTTTAGAAGATTTAAATAATACTTAAATGCTTCTAAATACTCTTTCATTCTATCCTTACAACTTACAGGATTTTTCCTGCTTTAAATAACCGGCCACACGACCGACCTGTTTGTAGCATCGTCAAATCTGTCTTGAAAACTGTACCTGCAATGACGGAAGAGTTTTGCCGTTCTATTGGGTCACACACGCCTCTTTCAACATAGTGCTTCTACATACATCGTGGTGGCTTTTGGCTAAGTTCTATTCTCTCTTTTTAAATTGTATTATAGTTTTAGCTTCTGTTTTTAACTTTATATACCAAGTGTTCACTTATTATAACATGTTCCATTCAACCTACACGACCTGAAGATGCCACTCAAAATTGGCGAAAACGTTTGTTTTTAATCTATTTAACTGTTGTTATAACATATTTTATTGTTTTTATGTTAAGTATTGACTGAATAGAACTCATTTATCAATTGAGTTAAGAATGTTATTTTTATGCTTTTATCAGCGCAAAATTTACTCAGAACCTTTAAGTGGGACGGTGTGAACAAAGTGAGACAAGTGGCCTTTAGGCTAGGAGTTCACATTAATTTTCAGATGAGTCCCAAGAGCCCTTACAAGAACGGGAATTCATTAGCTGACTTTTCCTTCTTTCTCCCTCATTGAGTCACTGACGTGTGAGAAAGTAGAGTAAATCGAAAGATGTAATTGATGATGATGATGATGATGATGATGATGATATTCCTCAAAACTGCTGTTCTAACGTGTGGTATACGACCATATTGGTTCGGTTTCAATGTTCAGAGCGTTCGTACATTGGGATTGGATTATAAAATTGCCGAGAAATTTTATTTTCATGTTATTCGGGTATCTCATTTCACTGCAGCAATTAGTTATCTGTAGTAATTGCACAAGTGCTGCTTCGGACTCGTGAAATTATACTAATAAGATGAAACCGCGAGTGGAATTTAATAAGTTTATTCAACGAATAAAATTAAATAACTTGTAAAACCGAATTAATTACGTAAATAATAATAATTATTATAAAACACAGCAAAAAGGCATTATTATATTTCCTTGTAATGAATTTAAAAAACAAACTGCTATCACGGCATACTAAATAGACCTACTATTGCCAATTACTCAGAGCGGAAATACGAAACAACAATACTTAACCTCAAAAGTAAGATAAGCTGAAATGTTACATTAACAGAATAAAAACGACAGTTTTTTAAATAATAATCCGTGGCGCTACAGCCTATGAAGGGCCAAGACCTGCCAGCTGCCTGCTGGCCTCACGCTCATATGCCGAAGCAGAGGTGAACGATCATCCACCCAGAATGGAGGCATCGCGTGGTTAGCACGATGATCCCCCCAGCCGTTATAGTTGGCTTTCGCAACCGGATTTCGCTACCTATCGCAGCTCCCAAAGTGCATCACGATGCTGGGTGGACACCGGTCCCATACACTGGCCGAAATTTCATGAGAAAATTTCTTCCTCCATGAGGACTCGAACCAGCGCGCATTCCGTAACGCGAGTCCTAGGCAGGATGCCTTAGACCACGACGCCACGGCGGGGGACACAAAAGGTTTTTACAGACATTTATTTACTACTTGAAGTTACAATTATTGAAAATGCAATTATCAAAAATAAATTTTGTTGGCATTTCTTGATTTTCTGTGATTCACACTGAAGTATTGTAATAGGCGTCTGGCATTACCGTCTTCATTTCATTTAGACGCTAGATAACCACAGCAGTTGGTAAAACGTCGTAAAATAACCCATTAACAAATCTTCATTCTACCATAGCTTTCGAAATAGTTTCCTATACACAAATACACTCTGAATTTCCAAAGACAAGCCTACATCAAAATTCGCAGCTGCCATTTTGGAATAATCAATCACAAAACCAAAAATTTCAATAACAAACATTCTCAAATTGCGAATTTGGTACAATTATATGAAAGTAAATAAATAATCCAATATGATTTAATAAATAAAGTAAGGTTTCGAAAAAAAATGAAAATATCATAATTCATGTTCAAGACAAGAATTTCAGAATAATTCGCCATTATTATATACAGATAAACTAATAATTTTAATCACAACTACAAAATTTTTCATGTTCAAACTTTATTATATTTAAAAAATGTGAAGTTTACATATTACAATTTAACATGATATATTTTTAACTTAAAATTTCGTAGTCAGGCCTAAATGTGCAAAGTGAGTATGGAAATCTTAGTTAGCCTGCTTGTAAGTGAGGGAGTCAACACCATCAGAATAGAGATCCCAGTGAGGAGGTAACACATCATAATTTTGTTGAGATCCCTTGGCGGAGCTAACACTGTCTTTTATAAGTTATTATGGCGGAGGTGGTGTATGGCCGATAGGTCGTACGCTATGGTGGGTATCCCTCGCGGTTTACCCAAAGATTGGCAGGGATTGTGGAAGATTCTAGATGACTTACAGATATGTATAGGAGTCACTGAAGCATTAGAGATGTGTTATACGAATCTGAGGGCTGGAAAGGAATGCGCGGTGTAGCGGATGTTGGAGCCGCCTTAGATGGACAACAAAATCGGCACGCAACTCATTATATCATTGATTCACAAAAAGTCTACTTGGCTTATGTTCTTAGGAACGTTACATATTCCGCACGATAAGCGCTTCTGTATCTTTATACATATATTTTATGTAAAGATTAATCGGTTAGCCAGAACGTTTCCAACTGTATTGTAATTATGGAGAAGTAGGCCTCTTACGATTTTACGTACAATAATGTAAGTTGCGTTATTTGAGGTATGTTAATTAAACAATCAACAGTAAAATATAGTAATGCTTATTGAATTGCATGCTGTTTATTTAGTCACTATACAATTATTTACGTACATGTATTTTTCAGATGGAAGACTGCCTCTTTCAAGAAGGAATTACAAGATGATATGCCGGTGAGTAACTCGTTTCAAAATTAATTAAAATACTTCAATATCAGTCACGTAATATTATGTGAAATTTTTAGAATTTTCGTATGAAGAGGAAAAACTCCTGTCATAGAAACGTTCCAAAATCATCAGAAAGAAAGTCCCCTTGAAAAGTAATGCACGTTGATATACACGTACATATCAGTAGTCCCAAAAGATAGGCTAATTTGTATTTTTTTTTAAATCGAAATTAACAATAACGTCACTGAAAATCCCTTTATTTCTGTTTTCAGTTACTAACACTGCATGATATTTTAAATGGAGACTATGTAAAACTTAAAACAATATGGATGCTATGCATAGACATTTCGCTAGCCTGCGCTACGAGCGTGCTAAACTAGCCCCGATTATCGACTGATTACTTGTATAGGATTCATATCATATCATATCGCTAACACTTGTTTATGAATACGAAAAACGTTAGTTCGCTGATCATCCACCGGAAACACGCGCTAAGAATGTCAATGAATATGGCCCTATATGTCCATGTTCACTTATAGCCTATTATAAATTAAATACTAGGTATCGCCATGCATAGAGGAAGTAATCAATTATGAAATTTATTGGGATATTATTATTGGAGTTTAGTTTCGTGGAATAATTTTGATCAAAATACGATTACTTTACGACTCAAATTCGTCATGTCGAGGCTTGTAATCCGTGCTACTTCATCGGTGCATTGCAAGTGATCTTTTATCATTTACCATATTAACATAAGAATTATTTTCCAAATTTGTTCTAAAAAATTTTAATGACAAGAGAACATATGATTTTAATTCTGAATGCGGGGACAGATAATACAGATTATTTCGAACAGTACAGGAGTAATATAAGTAATCTTTTGGTTTTCTGGATTAATATGAGACTCAAACTGATATAACAGGCAGTTTTTGCTTAACTTGTTTCGCCTATGATTTGAAATTTAACAATTTTAACTTGGGATGTATCTACCCTTTTAAACTGATACACATTTCTAGACAGTTGTTAAACACTGGGAAACCTTTTCATTTCTTGATACAGATTTAAGGTAACTTATTGAGTAATTTATTAAGTTGAAGTGAAATGTCTTTAATGAATTGGATCCATCGCCGTTTTATTATGAAATTAAACGGTATTTTTGAAAAGCAAGCAATTGTAGGACAATGTAGTTGATTGTGAACAGCTATTTGATTCATTCTGTCTTGTATAAGATATCAAATTAATTTATGTTAATACATGCATACATAAGTGTTCTGCCCATCGGCCGATCTTTCACTGCAAAAGCGTCGTTAAATAAAACATAACATTTAACATTTCACTGTAAACCCAGCATTCCCCAATCCTTTCTATTTTCTGCCTTCCTTTTAGTTTCCGCTTATGATCCACTTATCTTAATATCGTCTATCATCTGATATCTTCTTCTGCCCCGAACACTTTTCCCGTTTATCACGCCTTCCAATACATCCTCCAGTAGGCAGTTTCTTCTCAGCCAGTGACTAACCAATTCCTTTTTCTCTTTCTGATCAGTTTCAGCATTATTCTTTCTTCATCCACTCTTCTCAACACAACTTCATTTCTTATTCTGTCTGTCCACTTCACACGCTCCATTCTTCTCTATATCCATACTTCAAATGCTTCTATTCGTTTCTCTTCATTTCGTCGAAATGTCTATGTTTCTGCTTCATACAATGCCACACTCCACACAAAGCACTTCACTAGTCTCTTCTTTAGTTCTTTTCCCAGACGTCCGCAAAGATGCTCTTTTTTTCTATTAAATGCTTCCTTTGTCATTGCTATCTCCCTTTTGATTTCCTGGCTGCAGCTCATGTTACTGCTTATAGTACATCCCAAGTATTTTAAACTGTTCACTTGCTCTACTGTCTCATTTAGAATTTGCAAGTATACCTTCTTTATTTTTCTTCCTATGACCATGGCTTTCGTCTTGTTTTCATTTATCCTCATCCCATACTGCTCACAGCTGTCATTTAGTTCCTGTAGGACATCCCTTAGTATCGTCTCCTCTTCTGCTAACAACGCCATATCATCAGCAAATCTTATGCACTTTATTATTCTTCCTCTGACTTTTACCCCTCCCATGTTCTGAAAACAGTTCTTCACCAAATCCTACAAGTACAGTAGATGTTGAACAGGGTAGATGATAAAGGGCATCCTTGCCGCACTCTTCTCCCTATTTCACTTCCTTCTGACATTTCTTCTCCTATCCTGACTTTGACTCGTTGTTTCATATTTAAGTTACTGAACAGCTTCTTGTCTTTCCAATCCACACTTATTTTCTTGAGGCTGTCCATCAGTTTGTTCCAATACACTCTGTGAAACGTCTTTTCTAGTCCATAAATACTATATACACTTCTTTATTCTTCTCTAGATATCTTTCGCCGATTTTTCGTAGTAGTCCAATTGCATCCCTTGTACCTTTTCCTTTTCTGAAGCCAAACCGCTATTCTCCCAACTGTCCTTCCGTCTTAGAATAAAACGTCCAATGAATATTCGCAGGAGAATCTTCGCCGAGTGCGATATCAGACTGATAGCCCTGAACTCCTTACATTTATTGGCATTTTTTTCTTTGATATTGGCAGCAACACCGTCTCCGTAAAATCTTCGAGCTATTCGCCTTTCTCATATATTTAGTTGCATAATGATATAATTTCCTTTATCAAATACGTTTACATTTATAGGCATATTCCTTTCTTAATTTGAGTGATACAATTCTTTGGAGAGTTAGTCTTGGGTACCTATATCATTATATATCCCTTAAATTACTCATAATCCACAGTATGCTTTAAAGCGCACAGTTGAACTGTGCAGTTTATTATGTGTAACGTCATACCTGACAGATTAACTGCGTAAACTGTGCAGTTCGTACTGGTAATAACAGGCCTCAAACTCTCGGTAATGGAGCAGCATTTGCAATAATATACTGTACAGTTCACACGTTTAACCTGTACGTTCCGTCATGACCTTGCCTGTAACTGCTACCAAGAAAGAGGCTGTAGCCTACTAACTTTTATTTGTGCTGTTTTAACGAATAGTTCAGGAATGTAGAAACGCCTATATTACTTGCTCATACTATAAGCAATACAAATTCAACAAGGTTCACTTTCCAGCAACATAAAGTAGTTACAATCATCGCTCTTAAGGAAACGTTGTGCGAGTTCTTGAGAGTACGCAGTGCAGGCGCTTCCACATCCCTGGCATAGGCAAACCCAGCGGCCGCCATGGGCCTCGGGTTATAAGGGGGTCTCATAATAATAATAATAATAATAATAATAATAATAATAAAAGAACTAAGGAAGAAACTAGTGAAGTACTTTGTGTGGAGTGTCGCATTGTGTGGGGCAGAAACATGAACATTACGACGAAGTGAAGAGAAGCTACTGGAAGTATTTGAAATGTGGATATAGAGAATAATGGAACCTGTGACAGAATAAGAAATGAAAAATGAAGCTGTGTTGGAAAGAGTGGATGAAGAAAGAATGATGTTGAAACTGATCAGAAAGACAAAAAGAAATTGGTTGGGTCACTGGCTGATAGGAAACTGCCTACAAAAGGATGTACTGAAAGGGATGGTGAACGTGAGAAAAGTTCTGGGTAGAAGATATCAGATGATAGATTATATGAAGATATATGCATCATATGCGGAGACTAAGAGGAATGCGGAAAATAGAAAAGATTGGAGAATGCTGGGTTAGCAGTGAAAGACCTATCATTGGGCAGAAAACTATGAACGAATGAGTAATAAATATAGAATCAATTCAAGTTTTGATTTTTCGTTCAAATCTTGATTCATTGAATAATAATGGTATTGTTTGTTGCTGCCTCTCGTCCTTTTATTTTTACAGTACTAGCATCTCTGTATCTGTCTCAGCTGCGTCCGTGCTCATCCTCTGTTTAAGCTTTACATCTTACTCCATACTTTTCGCTTTCTTTTCTTCTGATTGTCAGACAGTATACTGTAGATGAAGCGGCTAGCAAACAAATTGCAGCCCTTCTATTGTCACTCACATTTACACGAGAACACTTAGAACCGATCTGATGAAAAAACTGATGAACCTGATAGAAAAACATAGTTGTGCCCATACACGTCCAGTTCAGTTTTTCTCTCAGTTCTTTTACGCAGTTAAACTGAGCGTGTGTTGGAATCTTAATATCAATTGGCACCTTCTGAGGAACTTTCCTTATTTATTATGTAATAAGAATTCACAATTAGCATTATTTAATTAATTTCGAAGAATAGAAACGTTATCCTGAAACAGAAGAATGGCGTTATTAGTAATGAGCTTTTAAACTTGGATTATTATGTTACGTGTCGTTCTGTAGTGATGCCCCCAGTAACAAGTCCCCCAAGTCTTTAGTCTTGAATTTCTTGTGCTTCAGGGACATTATCATTCCAAGATAGAACTTGAATCGTTCTCCTAGGCCTCTTGTGCTTATCTACTGTAAATCTGAAAGCTGGGCTATAATTACTAAGGCTGAGTGTGAAATAATTATTGCATTACAAGCACGTACGGAGCGCTTCATTTAATGGAGTTTTCAACTGTCAAGATTAATAATTCCTTGTGAATTGACGGAACTTTAGTAACTCTCGGAAGACCAGTAATTAGTCGCAGGAGTTTGTTTCGAAATATTTAAATTTTATTATTGAGGACAGTAATGGATTAGAATCGTATTTGGACTTCTTATAGGAGTGCTTTTTTCTCCGAGATTTTTCTCAACTGTATGGCTAAAGTGAAGTAATTCCATAGCGAATTCACGAACTTATCTTTCCAGAATACAATCTCGTTATCACAAATTCTATAGACGCTAAGTAACGGCCCAGTTCATACAACGTTGCTAAATAATACTACGGTATTCGATAAGTAATTGTAACAATGATGTAAATCAGTGCTTCTAGCGGTGACCATTGAAATCTTGTACTGCGCAATAGGGCAACGATTTTTTCATAAGTTTGCAATATTACAAGTCTCGAAGTAGCTGTATTTTGTAACTACAGTGACTCTTTCTGATTTATAGTAAACAATACAGCCCTAAAGGTACAGTACGAACAAAGATGCTGCTTAAAAATTCAAGTTGCAAGAGAAAAATATACAACTCAGTGCTTTAGGGCATTACAAGAAGCCTGTGTGAGAGAAGTCCTACCATACTTAACTTTGTCAATTGATTGGAAGCGAGACATTCGCTTTCAATCAAGAGTTGACATCCGAAGAGCTTTAGATTGAACAGTGAAATTTATCCAGAAATGCTATTGCAGATGGAGTCCACCGTCTTCCAAGAATTTGGCAACATAGCAGGAGACTATATTTGAAGTATGTAATGTCAAAAGTAACCTAAACAAATTTAGCGTGAAACAGTAACTATGTTGCCATTACTTTTCGAATTTCCTAGTAATATTAATTTTGTATGCCGTATACTACTTATATTTTCACGAAATATTAACTAAAACCTTGATATTTCCACGAAACATCCACCGTAATCATGATAAAAACATAAGCACCGAAATACAGTAGAGGTAAAATAATTACCAGAAAATCACATTATAATCATGCATTGAAATATAACTAGGAACAGATGAATAATTTATAATTATATGAGCTCTAGTCTACGAAAAAGTATTCAGTGGACGTACATTTTTACGACTACCGCATCGTTAGCCGAACGTCTAGAACCCCGGCTCTGAAAACCCGGTTCGAATATCTGAGGTTCCAATTGGAATTTGTGGACAAAAACAGTGTTTGGTGATAGGATTCGCGGGGTACTGCCGTTTCTCTACAAGCATTCCACCATTCCTCTTTTTATCATCATGCCATAGTGTGTAGATAGGTCTCTCATGGTACATCGAGGGTAACGCTACAGCGTCAAAAAGATCTAGAGTTACGATACTTCACTCCTACCAGAGAGAGCTTAAGTGAATGACTCAGATTCAAGCACTCACCATTGGATAAAGAAAAAAACTATTTTACGACTGTACGTCGAATGCCGCCACGGAGGACCAGTGGCTAGAGCGCAGGACAAATAGTCTCTGTGGTCCCGGATTCGATCCCGATTTATAACTTGAGTTGGGCAAGCCTCTGGTCCTGGTGACACAGAGGTTTTCTACCGGAGCTCCGTTTACCCGTGACATCTCAATAAATCTCTATCATCTTATCTCACCTCAGGCAGGTGCGATGTAAACCAGCCTCCTATGACTCTGTTGGTAAGTTGGTCTAGAAAACTGGCTTCATATGGGTGAAATACGAACAACCATGTACCCGTCATTAGTGAAAAAAGGACTGCAGTTCGTTGAAAGCATTGACGTATTGGATATCGTACATTTGTTTTTCTTTTATATAGGATATTGGCATAGGCCTATTTCTTTTCAGAACAAGAATATCTTACACAGCTTCCTTATCTTTCAGCATACTAAGGATGAGATATGTTCAATGATAATTTTAAACTTTTGGTCAAATACAGACTTGCCATTACCAAAACTTTTGCAATAACAACTAATGCTACTCGTACACTGTCAGCGACTGGTAGGAATAACGGAGTGTTATTCTCGACGAAGAGCTTTTTTCAAGATGTTGAAATTCAGGTGAAATTAAATAAGTACCTCTTGCACAAATCATGACTTCTTGAAATTTCTTCATTTTGAGTTATACATGTTGAAGCGAAATAGCCTTGCAAATTTTCAGAGCGAATAGCTCATGTTGTATGTAACAAAAAGCTATAATATCATATTGGTGGAAATTAATAGTTTAAAAAAATATGTGTGATGAAGTTTGTTGGAGTAACTTCTATTGGAGTGCGTTGTAGGTGAGTTAGTAAAAGACCTAAGTCCTTTAAACAACCAAGGGCTGCCAGTACTTAAGTTTATTAATTAATATTGAAATACAAGGCGTAGTACAAGTGATGAAATGATGATGATGATGATGATGATGATGATGATGATGATGATGATGATGATGATTACTTGTAGCCAAGTGGGCCACTCGTCGCCCTCTTCCGCGCTTCTGCTTACTGCAGAGCTACTGTAATAATAATATAAGTGAATGAGATCCTGCAATTATCACCGCGCCTTTTTATAGCCTGCCCATAGTGACGCTACGGTGGCCTTTGAAGTCCGCGTGATCGCCTCTACTCGGCTTGGCGTCCCTATGCTATAACCAGTGCAACGACCTGATTCTGGATTCTTGAAAGATAAGCCCTTAGTCATTAATCCCAGTACACACATGACTCAATTAGTAATTATTGGTAAGGTCTGCACGAGTTATGAGGATGGAATACATTTTAGACTTACAATGTTAACAATGTTACTCTTAACATTAATTATAATCATACCAATTATAATCATATCAATTACAAGCGTACCAATTATAATCTAATCAATCACAATCATACCAATTATGTCCCTTCAATAAGTGGCGATTATCACAGTTTAACAACATCTTATTCGGTAACTATTGCGAGTAGGATCGTGATTTTTGTCCATATTGATAGGAAAACCAATAAAGAATAATTTATCCCTCTGACGTATTTCAATAGTGTGGACGGGTTTCGTGTAAATTTAATTTTAAAAGCCTCTAATTTCAAGCCACTGCACGATGCGAGTTGGTTGCTACACAGTACCAGAGAACAGCTCATCTAGCGATACGTACCGAGTTCGTTGATCTCTTATATCTGTATCACGAGAAGAGTGTGTTAGCGGCGATATTGCCGGACTGCTGAAACTTCACACTTAATTTTCTAATTAATCGTGCATTTAATCACAAAACGTAATATAGGTTTCCTATTCATTTGCGTGTGCCCATCATCCTTTTCAATTTCCAAGGTTATTTCACTTCCACCCTGTATATTGAAGTTCTCTAGTAATTCCTTAATCTAAAATTTTTGTTACGTAAAACAATTTCTGGGACTTTGTAGATCAGATTAAATTTAATATGCGTTGCTTTATAGCACTGCTGTCGAAGTGTACGAGTGTCTTGGCTCTATTGACTGACATATAGCATCGTTTTCATTTATGAAAACTACAGAAACTAACAACAGATCACTCATAACAAATTCATACCTGGATGACACCATGAATTTCCTATTCTAGTATGTGAAAGCTTTGAAATCTATAAGAGAATTATTTTCAATTATATATTAAAGTCCTCAAATAAGTTCTCGTTCTAAAATTTCTGTTACTTAGAACAAATTCTGGAACTTTGTAGACCAGAATAATAAAATTAAATAATTATTCATTGCTTTCTAGTATCGTTCTCGACGTTTGCGCGTGTTTTGCCTCTAATCATTGTTTTCGTGTACGAAAATTGTACATAAATAAGAACCGTTCATTCCTGACACACTCACACCTAGATAACATAATCAGTATCCTCTTCAGGACCAGACTAAATACTACTATCACCATCTACTACTATTACTACTACTACTACTACCACCTACTACTATTACTACTACTACCACCACTACTACTACTGCTACTACCACCACCTACTACTACTACTACTACTACCACTACCACTACTACCTACTACCACCTACTACTACCACCACTACTACTACTACCACCTACTACTATTACTACCACCTACTACTACTACCTACTACTACTAGTCTACTACTACTAATCTACTACTACTACTATTACTACTACTACTACCACCTACTACTACTATTACCACCACCACTGCTACCTACTCCTACTACTACTACTAAAACTACTACCTGCTACTACTGCTACTACTACTACCACCACCAGCTGCTACTACTACTACTACTACTACTACTACTACTACTACTGCTACTACTACTACCACCACCAGCTACTACTACTGCTATTACTACTACCTACTACTATCACATTCTTCTACTACTACTACTACTACTACTACTACTACTACTACTACTACACCAATACTACAGCTCGAAAAATCACATCATGAATTGGAAATGAAACGAAAATTTAATTATAATCGAGTACTCATAATTAATCATCATCAACATTTCACGGCTTAAGCCATTTAGGCTCGTTCCGGTCTCATAGATTTCAATTAAAAAGTTGTATCCATCTCTTCTTTGGCCTACCAACATTTCTTCTACCCTCTGGATTATAATCTAAAATGATTTTTGGTATTCGGCCTGGTTTCATTCTCTGAACATGCTCCTTCCAATTGTTTCTATATTGCTCTATTTTATCCATCAGTTTAAAAATATTTAATTCATTCCTGATATCTTCACTTCTCCTTTTATCCAAAAGTGTGCAACCAGCTACACTACGTAAAAACCTCATTTCAGCTGCTTCTATAGTTTTTTCTTCTTTCTTGGTTAAAGTCCAAAATTCACTACCATACAGCAATATAGGCACAGCCATAACCTTATAGAATTTTAGTTTGGTTTCTCTTCTAGTGTATTTCAGGGATCTCTTTATTGTGCCACATATAAAATTAAATTTACTAAGTTTATTAAAAAGATCTTCCTTCTTAAAATAGGAGATATTACAGCCTAGATAGTTAAAATTATTTACTTGCTCAATAGGTTTCCCATCCAAAATAATTTTTGCTCGTAAGGTATCTGGTCCTTTAAAAGCTAAAACTTTAGTTTTCTTTGTAGATATATTAAGATTATAATTTTTAAGAATATTACTTAGTTGAAATGTGGCCTTCTGTAAATCATTTTCTGAGCTAGAAATGAGAACCTGGTCGTCAGCAAAAAGTAACGTATCTAATATTTGTTCTTTTATTTTAAAATGTGAATCTAAATTTGTCTGCCAATGAAATATGGCATCGTCAATATAAACATTAAAGAGAGAAGGCGAAAGTGGACATCCCTGTCTTACACCTCTATTTATGGTTGCCGTTATATCATTTTTATGTCTCGTTCCAGTTTCAACCAATATCTTGTTTTCTACATACAAACTTCTTATTACAGTTATTAAATGTTGAGGTACTCCTTTCTGTTTCATGATATTCCATAATTTATTTCTATTAACTTTATCAAAGGCCTTTTCAAGGTCTACAAACAGTATAAAAGTTGGTATATTATATTCTCTATGTTTCTCAAATATCTGGTTAATAGTAAAAATACAATCGGAACAGGATCTGCCTTTCCTAAATCCATTTTGGGGTTCTAGGATAATATTTTCCATTATTACATTAAAACGAGATTTTAGTATCGATGCATAAATTTTATAACAAATCCCCAAAACACTTATACCCCTGTAATTTTCACAGTTTTGACGGTCTCCTTTTTTATAAACTGGATAAATTTTTGCCATTCTCCATTCTTCTGGGATATGACCAGATTTCCAACACATGTTTAACAAATCTAAAAGACGATATTTTAATTGAATTGATGCATATTTAATTAATTCATTATTAATATTATCAACACCCGGAGTTTTCTTATTCTTACTATTATTAATAGTGGTTTCTAATTCTTCAAAGGAAATTGGATCTACATTTTCATCTATTAATGTCGAAACTGTTTCTTCATCTGTTTCTTCTGTCCAGAGATCTTTAAAATAGGATGTCCATTCTTCTTGTGGTATTAAGTTTAGTTTCAAGTTGTCTCTAGTCTGGTTATTTAGGTGTTTTAAAATCTTATAAGCTTTGTCTTGTCGACCATGTACATCGTGTTCAATGTCGCCGATATATTTTTCCCACGAGGTTCTTTTTATTTTACGTACTTCTCGGCGTACAATGGCGCTTAGCTTCTTATATTCAATTAAATTTTCATCCGTTTTCAGATTCAAGTATTTTAGATATGCATCTTTCTTATCTTTGATAAGTTTTGCTATATCGTCATTCCAGACTTTTAATCTTTTTTTATTGTAATTTTTATTTCTTGTACCAAGTGACTCCGAGGCAGCCTGCAATATTGTACCTTTTAATTCTTCCCATTCTTCATTAATATTTCTACTAATAGGTTTCTGTTTTAAATATAAATTTAATCGTTGCTGATATAGATCTCTAATAGAATCATCTTGTAGTAGGTGTACCTTAAAGGTTTCAATATTAGTTATACCTGTCACCTTTCTTGTATTATTTCTTTTCCATTTAGCTGGGATTGCTATCTTGGTAATTAGAAGATAGTGATCTGAACCAATATCACAGCCTCTATATACCCTTGTATCAAGTATTAGATTAGAGCACTTCTCGTTAGCTATAGTGTAATCTATTATGCTTCTTTGACCTCTTGCACACCAGGTATATTTATGTATGTCTCGGTGAGGAAAGAATGTATTTGTTATGGTCAAGTTATTAAAATTACAGAAATCTATTAGAAGTTTTCCATTTTTGTTCTGCGTTATTTCTCCGTGCTTACCCATTACATGTTTTATAGGTTTATTGCCTACTCTGGCATTTAAATCTCCAGCTACTATTAAATAGTCGTTGGGATTGACTTTATTGATTTGGTTCTGTAGATTTTCATAAATTTCTATACACTCCTCCAATTTACCTTCTCCTGGATTATAAACGCCTACTATTGTGATGTAATTTCTTGCTGTTCTTAGTCGTATTTTTATTATTCTTTCATTAATATATTCATAACTTTGTATTCTATTTTTCCAATTTCTTCTTATTAAGATTGCTATTCCAGCCGCTGCTCTTTTATCTCGCGGTACACCCTCATATATCATTATATACTTTTCTAATTCAGTTGATCCCTTTAATTTCTTTTTGGTTTCTGGAATTACGGCAACATCTACATTCATTCTTTCTAGTTCGTCTTCTAGCTCAGTTTCTTTATTTGTGATACCTCTGGGATTCCAAACTCCTATTTTAATTATTTCGTTTCTACCTAAATCTTTATTCCTGTTTCTTACTGTGGTCGTCAACGTTTGATCAATCCTGTTTCCATCTATGAGACTTTTAGTAATGAAATGTCCTCTGGGTACGTTACTGGCGTTCCGCAGAGTAAGACGAGTGATGGGATTGCCATCTTAAGGCTAGTCATCATAGCCTTCAATTGTACTAACCCCAATTGAAGGGCTGCCTCATCCGCTCTCTTACAGATCGTTAAGGACTTTCTCCTTGTTACCCCGGAGATGGATCTCCAAATTTGTCCCCAGGAGAATGGGTCCCTCTTCCGCACATTTCTCATGTTCGTTGAGGTCTTCACACGTCATCCTGTGCAAGGAACCCTTCGATCAGGTACTACACACCGGGTCAGTGTGACCTGAAGCTCGCAAAGGAAGGGACGCTACACCCTTGATGAGACTACCTCAAAGAGGGTTCTCACCTGCTACCTGCTAATTAATCATTGTTATTAATTACTTTTTCAGGCGTAATGAGCGAATACGATTCATAAAATCCTAATCTCTCATTTTGAGATCCCGTAAAGACTTCTGGACTTAATATTGCATAATTTATTTCTAATCAAACTGTTCTGTGACAATAGGCACTGGTCATGCTGTAAAAATAGTTACGAACTATTTGCGTAACAACATTGTGAATATTGTCGCTGCGCCTCCGAAATCCGCTACGTGTTTTTAAAAGATTTTGCGGGAGAAAGAAAAAAACATTGCCACTTCTAATTCCCTCGATATCAAAGCCATTTTCCTTTTATTTTCATCACTTACGATGTAATGATTGAAATTATTCTGAAAGTAGATTTGAAAATCAAGGGATTTAAGAGAGACAATGCTTTTTTCTTGCTCCTGTAAAATGTTATTAAACACATAGCGGATTTTGGAGGCGCAGTGACGACATAGGGCTACTTCAGTTGAAATTCGCAGATATTGCTACTTACAGAGCTAAAATTCTGACAATCCATGTGTAAGTAAGTACATGCTCGCCGACTGGAAAACAATTTTCCATCTTCACAGCTTAGACTTTCTAGCCAGCTATGGCTTAGTAGTTTATTTCTAAATCCTGCTTTCATATATTTTTATATTTCCATTTCCTTTTTTAGTTTGCAAATTGTTCATTGAATATAAGTGTAGTTTCTTTTACTTCATTCCTAATAGGATTCAGCCGTATACATCCATGTTTATGTTTCAAAATGTTTTTCTAATAACTCTATGCAGCTGACGTATTTAATATAAAGTCCAATTTTAGTACGAGAAAATTGTACTATATATTCGGATAGGAGAACTGTCATATTTGGCAAAAGAACTCTCTCAATATTACAGACTTTAAAAATCTCTTTATATAATAATTCTGCATATTTTTATGTGATTAAGTTGGTTTCTTGTAAGTCGTATAGATCTAGCGAGAAAATAAGAAAAACAGTCGCCATTTACGACTGTGAGATCCAAGAGAACTGCGTCATATGCTTATATTAAGTTATGATACATCATAGTAATTATACTATGTAGTTTAGTCAACTGTCTGAAGACAGGCTGAAACCTCATTAAGTGACACCTATAAGGTATAACTCATGAGGCAATTAAGACATCGCATACATCGCTGGTTAATCATAAAGGCTAATAGATCTATTATATTATGTTATATTATATTATATTATATTATATTATATTATATTATATTATATTATATTATATTATATTATATTATATTATATTATATTATATTATATTATATTATATTATATTATATTATATTATATTATATTGTATTGTATTGTATTGTATTGTATTGTATTATATTGTATTGTAATATATCAACTCCTTTCCGTACAATTTTATAGTATTAATTCTTGTAAATTAATCATTGTAATCTTGTTCTTCATTTTGTTGTTATCCCAATTATTTAATTTGTACCATAGTTCTTCATGTTAAGGTATGAATTGTATCACAGTGTTGGACTTTTATTGGCCAATGGCTGTTGTCCAGCACACACACACACACACAGAGATATATATATATATATATATATATATATATATATATATATATATTATACAAATCTGTGGCCGGGAGGAAAAAGGTCTTAAGTAAAAATGTTATACTTTTCAGGAGAGCAGTAGAAAGATTGAAATTGGTGTCAATTATAGAGTTTTTTTAATTAAGAGGTTTTTTTCTGGATATTAATTGTTTACATTTCTTCTAAAATAGGTAATATTGCTCATTTAACAATTATCTTGATTATTTCCAAAAGTAACCACACTTAAGCCCTTTTAAGATTACAACTCAAACTGAGAAGACGGGACTATTTAAACACAAGACCTTTTTAATGTAAAAATAAATGGAAAATGTAAATTATTAGGAATGCAAAATAGGTCTTAAACAATATACGACTGTTTACCTGGTGCTTAAAGTTTTAAAAGAAAAGGACATCAGTATGTGATAAAATATCTAAAATACAAGTTAAACCTTTTTAATAGGGAAGCATGGAAAGTAAACATGTTATGTTTGTAAGAAATAAAGTACTAAACATTTTTAAGTCCTCTATTCTGTGTGTGCTCGAATTCAAAAATACTTAGGACATTTGGTAATGCTCTATAAATCCAGTCAGGAGTCTTATTTGACTTTAACCGTTTTACCAGATTGTAGAGAATTGTTTCCGCTTTTAGAATACATGAAAATCTCATTTTCACAAAAAATTGACTTAAGACCTTTTTCCTCCCGGCCACAAATATATATTATATTATATTATATTATATTATATTATATTATATTATATTATATTATATTATATTATATTATATTATACTATATTGTATTCTATTCTATTCTATTCTATTCTATTCTATTCTATTCTATTCTATTCTATTCTATTCTAATACACCTGTGAAGCTCCAGTCAAAGATGCAGTTTGTCTTCTACCCTACGAAACATGCTTTAATATAGAAAAATGTTTCTTTAATACACACCGATGTATTGTGCTATTGAGAGGAAAAAGACCTTGAGGAGGGAGAATAGGGGTTCTTTGATAAGCGTCCCTTCCCGGCGCCGAGCGTCGTCATGTCTCTGCTGTCAGGAAGCTGTATACGCCCTGCCAACATATAAGAAAAGACGCTGGAAGTATTCCAGTGAAGAGGAAGAAAAAATGGAAATAGAAATTCCTCAGAAAAAAATAAAATAAGAAAAGGAAAACAGCAGCCCCTATACTGAAGAAGACCGAGGGTAGCAGTCTAAATGGCAGAAGCAGTGTATAGAAAATAATGAAGAACCGAGGACCAGTGCGGAAAAGAAATGGAGACTTTCCAAGAAAATTTATTATGTGATTAAGAGTCTGACCTGATTCTTCAAGACTTCGAAAGAGAAGAAAAGAAATATGATATTTAGTTTCGTCATTTCTACTAAATGTTAAAAGAAACCTCATTGTCGACTGTTGTCAATATTGCATCATTTTTCACACTTTGCAGAATCATGACCTCACAAAACACTACTAGGATTTAATTTCCTCATCATAATCTACATTAAATATTTAAGCGAGCTCTGCAAAACGGAAGGTCGCGGGTTTGACTTTCTATTAGGTCATGAATTTTCTGTATCTTTTCTTTCTAGTCGCATTATGGGATTCTTTCAGCATTTAACAGAAATGAATATCAGTTGTATGTATTTTCTTGGTGGCAAGGCGATAAGCTCGTACGATTTATAATCCTACTGCTACTAATACCGATTGTCTAGGAAAGGTGGGAGCCCGAGCCGTTGACCTCCCGCTGCCCTAAAACCATCCATGATGTGAAGGATACTTCTACCTTCAACTTTATATTAAATATCACCATTGACTCCTCTCTATAGGAGGGCAGTGAAACAAACCTGCTCACAAATTGGACACTCATAGCTGCTCACTATGCTGCCATCAGAATCTAATTTTAAACGTGGTCGAGAAATAACCGATAAATTTTGTCTGGAACCCTCATAATGAGGACTTAAGTATTTTATGTGTCGCAAATATGCGAAACGAGTCTCTTTTCCTAAGTAAGTTATGGTGCAGTTTTGTTGGCCTTAAAAAATATAATCGGCCTACTCTCAACAGTATTTGAACCTCGAACTTCATTTACAATAGAAAACAAGAAAAGCATTTAACCACGGAAGATGACATCATCAAGAATATACGTAGTGTAATAACAAACCGTAATACATTATAGATATTTTAAGCAGCAAATCTAGACTTTGTACTGCACAAAGTATGTAATTTTAACGCATGAAATTACCGAAATAATAAAAAAAAACTGCCATGTAAATGACATAGGGCTAATTTTTTTTATTATACAGGGTGATTCACGAGGATATACAGTCACTTACGGAGCTTATTTACGAAGACATTTTGAGCAAAAAAATATCATATAAAGATTTGTCCTAACCTCAATATTTTCAGAATTACATTAATTTGAATTTGTTTGTAAAATGTCATTATTCCTGAGTTTTTAGGGTAAAAGAATATTACAGATAAAGAATGAACTATTCAGGAGTATCGTTTCTTCAATTAGCTAGTATTCTGAAGCTAAAAATGTGTTGTGAATTTCATACTTGCTTCCTACAGAAATTTTTTAAATTTTTTATTACATTTTCTTACTCATTTATCATTACAATTGTTACAAATCACACCACTCTTGTAAATTTTTTAAGACTGTACATTAGGATGCATAATTAAACTATAAAGAATCAAGTTCCTAAAGTCGTATTATTTGTAACAATTTTTGTGATAAGTGCGAAAGAATGATGACTTTTTGGTTAAAAATTGAAAAATAAAAATATATGCAAGACAATTAACAACACATTTTTAGCTTCACAACACTAGCTAATTAAAGAAATGACACTTCTGATAGTTCATTCTCTATTTGTAATATTTTTTTGCCCTTAAAACTAAAGAAAAACGATATTTTACTAAGAACTTCAAATTAATATAAATTTGAAAATATTGAGATTAGGACAAATGTTTATATAACATTTTTTACTCAGAATGTCTTCGGAAATAAGCTCCGTAAGAGACGTTAAATCCTCGTGAATCATCCTGTATAAGGTTATTAAAAATAAGTTACATTTTGAAATAGATATAACATCTTTAAAAATTAACGTATAGACAAAATAGTAATACATTAGTGTATGTATCGAACAACGGGATTTGTTCATTTATCACTTGAGTTACTGAGGTGAAAATAAATTTGAGATAAACTGGAGTCTAAGAATTTATTAGAGGTTTTAATGTACCAGAAATGTAATTACGATTGCTTCAATACTTACACGGGCTACTTTTATCTGCGCCACCTGTAGTTTAGCAACACTTAATAAAAAATAAAATTTTCAAGAAGATATAATGGTAATTTTATTGTAGCAAATACAAAAATTCAGTACCGCGTCGCTTTAACATCGTCTATAACAGAAGTCTCCAAAACCGTACTCGCGAGTAAGCCCCTGAACGGAACCGAAGCCAGTACGTAATGAGCGCGCTCCGCCTCACCTATCTCCAACTGTACTGTACTCAGTGTTTATGCGCAAACGAAGAGTAGTGGCGGACTGCCATTATCACTGTGTTGGTCGGCGTGTTCCACCATTTCACAATGTCTTTTAATCATGGACGTAGTACATTCAAGGATGAAAGGCAAGAGAAATATTTTGTGTTAGTGGGGAGAATGTGAAATGCTTAATTTCATCGAAAATTCTTAAGGGTGTGTTAAAATTCAACATGCGACGACAATACTCGACTCTTCACAAAGAATATCATACAATTACAGGCATGTTGGACATGTGAAAATAATTTATTTTGGGGCTATCTGTATAACTGTCGGTTATACATAATAATCAGTATATTACAATACGTTTGCACTCAGTTACGCATGACATACTTATAGTTTTTTGTTTAGGTGAAATGCTTAGGCCTACAAATATTTTTATAAATAATATAAAACAAAAAAATACGAACACAAATCATACACGTGTTCTCAGTCTTAAACAAAAAAAAGCTTCTTGCTAGCTATGTTCTAGCTTGGAATATTGGAAAATCAATGAAGCCCTTTGCAGAAGCATCATTTGTAAAATCGTGCATACAGAACGCTACTAAAATACTGTGTCCAGAACAAAGTCAAAGTTTAAGAGAATTAAATTTTTTCCAATTACAGTTCAGAGAAGGAGTTTCAAGATGTAAATGTAATTGAATCTGAAGTCGAAACCACAATTAACCAGTTTGTAGCTTACTCATTTGCATTGGACGAAAGCACAGATAGAAATGACGAAGCTCACCTAGCCATTTTCATCCGAGGAGTTAATGAACATTTTACTGTGTCTGAACGTCTTCTAGATGTAATTACAAAATAAAACTGGAGAAGATCTTTTCCAGGCACTGAAAGGCACCATAGAACAGAAGAGGTTGAATTTGCAATGACTTTTATCAATAGCAGCAGAAGGGGCTCCAGCTTCATAGTATGTCGAAATAATATACAAACGTATGATATTTCTTAATCTTTTGATGTTATTATATGTAAACCTAAGCAGACCGTTGCCGCAATCCCCCACTGACCGCTCCCATCTGTTGAGGTACGTGTCTCTTCCCCTTCTCTAGTCCTTCAGCACACTGTATACGGCGGGCAGCATCGAGAGCACGAATGATGATACGCTTTTTGGAGACCTCTGGTCTATAATATGGGATTATTCTTGCATACTCTATTCTCATTGTTTTTAGGGAATTAACTTTGAAGTTCGAACAGTCAAGCTTTCGTAGATATCCTGATTAAGGTCCTACGATATGTCAGGTCTTCACACGCCGTCATACTTGCGCCATTGTTCGGTTTGTTTACATTGCACTATGGTTGGGTTAGGAAAGGAATTTGTGTATGAATTTATATATTTCATAAGATAAGTTTCCAAAATGCCTGGATGTGCTGACCCACATGGAGTTTGGATTAAGTTGCCTATACTTTCGACACAAATATATAAATAGGAATAAAGGAGGACAAAAGGGCAAAGTCAAATATATAGTGATTAACTCGATTAACTAGAGTCTGAGCTACCCAACTGGGTCACAAATTCTACAAGGTCAACCTGTTTTTTTCTTTCATATTATATTAGCTTTACTTTGTAAAACAAGTAGGCCTATATGCTGTTAGCTTCTTTCAGTTTGAATATTAAAACGATCCTTTTATTAATTTCGTGTTTAAATTACCATTTTTTTTTGTACATTTCTGTGTGTTTTTTGTCTGTATAGTTTAAGTTAAAAGTGACCACATCTTTGAGCTGTAGTAATAACATTAAATGAGACGTAAAATTTGAAATACGCCAAATTTAGATAGTTTTTATACATTTCATATACTTATATATATATATATATATATATATATATATATATATATATATCATTTCATTCAAGCATTTATTGAATAATGAAACATAACTTTCAGAGAACCTTCTGCTTGACAAGACCAACCGATGGCGCAAAGAAGGTGGATAATGATTATACCACAGTCTAGTACAGTCACGAAGCTCAATACGTAGCACATATGCATCCATAGATAGTTGCTAACCACTAGGATCGCTAATATAGCCTCATTACAGACAATGCGAAATAGTACCGGCACAGTCTATTGTTTCTAGCACCCTCATAACTCATGCTTCGTGACTGTATATACTAGACTGTGCTTATACATTGGTGGAATGGGATGGGAGGACCTGACAAACAGCTGTTCGACAGCGACATCTAGAGACCTTGATCGTGACTGCTGTGTGATGCCATCTGTCAGTTCATTGTGCGTGTCTTAAGGTTCCCCTGAAGTCTCGTTAAAGCGTCCTTCCAACCTTCCACTTCCTAGTGAAAGCGTGCTGCACAGGGGCGGCTTTCGAAGTGGGGCTGCGGAGCTGCAGCACCCCCAGACATTTGTGTCTCTTGTCTCGTTTTATGTTGTGAAGTACATTTATTATACAGTCTCTATTTAGCGGCTCGAATTTTTTAAAATTTCGCTCTCATTGACATGCACGCAATCGTTAGTGAAGTCACTTCCTCCCCTGGTGCTGCCAGAGCGAAGCCAGAGACGAGGACTATGGGTGAAGCTACTTCCTCCCCTGGAGCTGCCAGTCTCTTCTCGGATGTTTTGCGCGTTAGTTTTACCCCTCCCCCTGCTGTCCTGGCCATGAATCAAGAGTCACCAGGCGCTGCAAAATTTGCAGCAGTTTGTCAGTAGCGCGCAGTTTTAAATACATTTTCTTTAATGTTGTGAGTATAACAAGTGCAACAATGTTTAATTCTGTACAATATTTACAGTCTATTCAGTTCAGAACCTTAACAGTTCAGGAGAAATGTGAAATTAAGTGCCCATCAGTTGAATCTCATAATGGAAAGAGCCGCTAAACAAAATAAAAAGGTCGCATATTTTTTGCTGATTTATCCAGTATCCCTGCTTCCACTCAGTCTGTATTAGATTAATGTGTTTTAAAGACAATTCCATCAGCTGGGGCAACATGATGGAGTTTTAAAATAAGAACAGTAAATGTTGTTCGTGAGAAGAAGGAGCCATTGCTAGAATGTTTTCAAACCATAATGGAATCTGAAACATCTAACAACATCACAATAAAAGAAGCAAGCGCCCTGGTGCGTGCTCTTGAAGATCCTGAATTCAATTTCTGGCTCAGATTTTTCCATTTATTGATGTATCATGTAGATATATTATGCAACCAGCTACAACATCGCCAGTTAGAAATTTCTAAGGTCCAAATCTGTATATAAAATAATTAAATTATGGTTTATTTAACGACACTCGCAACTGCAGGGGTTATATCAGCGTCACCGGTGTCCTGGAATTTTGTCTAGCAGGATTCTTTTAAATGCCAGTAAATCTACTGACATGAGCCTTTCTCGTTTAAACACACTTAAATGCCATCGACCTGGGCCGGGATCGAACCCGCAACGAGTATGCTACCGAGGCCGACTCTGCATATCAAGCTTTGTTAATGTCATACAGACAATACGGAACAGTGCACAGTTGAGCAGCGAGATCTGTGAAAATGAAAACCCTAAAAAGCGTCGTAAGGTCGAAGGGATTCAGACAAGGGTTGCGGCAGCTAAGGAAGTATGTGACCTCATTATCACACAAGCTAACACCCGATTCCAGTTCATAGATCATCTGATATTATCGTCTCTTCTGTGTCAAGAAAAATTTGAATGCTACAAAAGCTCATTCCCTGAAAATGATCTAAATGTATGTGTGAAGCTTTTTCTAATGTTCGATAAAGACAAACTAAAAACGTAACTCACTGTGTTATATCAGAGACAAGAATTCAGAAATATCAGTGACGCAGTCAAGCTCTTGCAGTTTCTTCTATCTGAGAACTTACAGGCCTCATTTTCAGAAGTTGTGAAACTACTACGCATAGCTATCACCATACCAATGACAAATTCCGAACCAGAACGTTGCTTATCGTGTTTGAATAGAGTAAAATCCTATCTTAGAAATACGATGAGAGAAGAGAGACTGACCGCATTAGCTGTGTTTTCCATTGTAAAGACTATGTTAAACAACATATCGGATTTTAATAAGAAGATGATTCAGAAGTTTGCAACCTACAAGACAAGGCGCATGAAACTAATCTTTAAATAAGCTAAGTTGCATGGTTTATTTTTGTATGCAGCCCCCCTGAATTCAATACCCACGAGCCGTCACTGGTGCTGCACCTCCTCAGAGTGACGTCATCTCTACTGCAGGGAAACAGGAGAATCTCGAGAAAATCCTGACAAGCCTTGGCCTTGTTCACTACAAATACGTTTAACTATAGCCGGGATTCGAACTCGAGTCCGCAGTAAACGTAGGCCAGCGCTCTTCCAACTGGGCTAGCAAGGCGGCGGCGTTATCTTTACCATCATTGATTCTGGCAACGCGAATGCAATCTAAATCAAGATCAGAACGATAGTGGCAGTTTCGTTCTGACCTGAAAACGCTGGAGGAATTAGCAGTAAAGTTCACTCCAATGGAGTACAATAGACGGGTAACTTAGACTTGTTACAGGACTGCAGCATATGTTCCATGTAATAGAATCCGAGGAAAACACGATTTCCGCAGGAAGGAAGTTGTTAGTAATAACGTGGAAATGGTTCATTATTGGCATGTCGTAAAAACAAGAGAAAATTGAGAGAGGAGTCTCTAAGTGGGGAGCGAACAAAGGAATGATTCCACATTGTAACCATGAGGACAAAAACTGTTTTATAAATCACATACCAAACTCTGAGGCTCTCAAGACTAACGCTTTGTTCTTTTTTTAGTTTTCTCATTATTTATATGAAATAAAGAGAAAATATTGCACTGTAAAGATCTTTTAATATAGGATTAACATTTTTAAATCATTTTTTGTGTTTAAAATTTGTTTATGGTGAGTCGTCCGTATATTCTCTCCCTTTGTCACACTTGTATTTATTTCTCCAACAGTACGTTTTCTCCTGTTCATTCATTTGTTACTCTATGTGTCATTCTAAAGTCTGTATTTCTTCTTTAGTTATTTGAAGTTAATATCAGCTCTAGATTTTCGAATTAATTTTATATGTGTTATAACAATTACATTAAAATTCTTGTATTTTGATTTCAGCATAGTTCCGTTTCGTTGTGATAAATTTCTCTGAAGGTAAATAAGTACTAAGTTATAAAAGGACTTATGTATTTTGAGCTGCTATCAGGAACTCAAAAGAAGGATAGCAATTGCAAAAGAAGCTTTTATCACAAAAACGAACATCTTTTGTGGACTTCTGGAAAAAGAACTAATGAAGAGACCAGTGAAGTGCTTTATATAGAGTGTAGTTTATATGGGGCGGAAACATGGGCATTATGAAGAAAAAAGAAATGACTAGAAGCTGCAACACAATCTCGAAAAAAAAGCTGCAACATAACCCAATCGTAATGAAAATTTAAAAAAAGACTACATCATTACCCACACATAATGAGATCTCCAAAGTAGCTGCTCCATGATCCAATCATAATGAAGATCTCGAAAAAAAACTATAATATAACCCAACCATAATGAAAATCTCGAAGAAAATCTACACCATTAGCCAGACATAATGAACATCTCGAAAGAAAAGCAGCACTACAATCTAAAAAAAACTGCAACACAATCCAACAATAATGAAGATGTCGAAAAAGAAGTAACATAACCAAACCATAATAAAAATCTAAAAAAACTACACCGTTACCTATACATAATGAGATCTCAAAAATAGCTGCTCCATGACTCAACCATCATAAAGAGCTCTAAAAAACTGCAATATAACCCAAGCATAATGAAAATTTCGGAAAAGAAACTACACCATTACCCAAACATAATGAACATCTCGAAAAAACGCTGCAACATAATCTCGAAAAAGCGCTTTAACATAACCCAACCATAATGAAAATCTCGAAAAAAAACTACATTACCCAAAAATAATGAACATCTCGAGAAAAGTTACACAATAATCTCGAAAAAGCGCTGTAACATAACCCAACCATAATGAAAATCTAAAAATTATTATTATTATTATTATTATTATTATTATTATTATTATTATTATTATTATTATTACATCATTACCCAAACATAATGAACATCTCGAAGAAAGCTGCACCATAATCTCGAAAAAAAACGCTGCAATGTAACCCAACCATAATGAAAATCTCGAAAAAAAAAAAACTCCACCATTACCCAAATATAATGAACATCTCGAAAAAAAGTACGCCATAATCTCGAAAAAGCGCTGCAACATAACCCAACCATAATGACAATCTCAAAAAAACTACACCATTACCCAAACGTAATGAACATCTCGATAAAAGCTGCACCATAATCTCGAAAAAAAATTGCAACATAACCCAACTACTGTATAACGTAGCTCTCGAAAACATTACACCACAACCGAACCATAATAAATACCTCGATAAAGAAAAGAAAACTACAGACCTCAAATACCTCATGTTACCAGGATATCATCACAGTCTAGTATATTCAGTTACGAAGCATGAGTTGTTGAGGGTACTAGGAACAATAGACTGTGCCGGTACTATTTCGCATTGTCTGTAATGGGGCGATAGTAGCGATCCTAGTGGTTAGCAACTATCTATGGATACATATTTCCTACATATTGAGCTTCGTGACTGTATATACTGGACTGTGATATAATTCTTTTTCATCAACACTGTTCGTATTCCAATTTTCACAACAGTAATTAGGCATTTGTATTACGAACATATTCTAAAACTTGGCATAATATGTATATGTGTAATGAGAAAATAATGTTCCATTTATAATCGTAAGGTACCATTTAAGTCTCTCTATCGCCGTAACACAATTCTTCTATTTCCTTCTTGACGTAATAATAAAATTGAAGGGAATAAAATATGGAATGTTTCAATTCTCCTCTGCTTGGCATACCCGATATTTGGCACTCACTTTCCCCACTCCCTTCACAACACGGTCATTAATTTTCCAAGTAGGGACGTGGTAGAGACGCCTCTTGTGTCTCTTCAAGAACTCCAATTAAGACATAGGAGCTGTGAAATGTGGATGGGTTTGTAAGATAAGTTGAGAGGGGTCTGCTATGAAATAGGGGGGAGAGGGACGGAGAGCGACCAACTCGGGGATGGATTTCCACCATCTTACACCACATTTTTTTAAATATATAAAGATGAAGCCCACTGGGTGGAACTTGAGTTTTCAAACCCCTTGAAGAACCGAAGTGTAAGGGCATGAGGTTGGATGACAATGATTGCCTTCGAGATGGAGTAGTGAAATGAGAAGTCTTCGAAGGGGAAGATGAAACTCCCAACAAAATTGACTTTGTTTTAGTAAAATATTCCACCCACATTTCCTTCATCTCGTCACTACCGGTGCTATTCTTATATTTCATGTAAAAAAAACTAAAGTAAAAAGACATCAGATTGCATGAGATTTAATTAATACACAAATCAAATTTTGTGTCGCTCGGAGCTGTCATGCGAGAGTGGGAGAGATCGAGATCGAGAAAGATAGGAACTTCTAAGAAGTGACACCCACGTAACGAGCTGAGAATTCGTCTTATAACGTATTTCGCGAAATATACAACGGCGGAAGTGTTCTCACGATTATTTTAAGAACGGACACATACGAAATAAACAACGAAATTCAAGATAAGTATATAGAAATAACATTAGGATAATAATTATGCACCTGTGTCCAAAATATGTTGCCTATATACCTATTTGTACAGGGACATGATTTTATTTTTACTAATATTTCTAACATTAACCTGGCTATACCTTTGAATTAAAGGTTGAGGATCGAAAACACTGTTTGTTACCACTTCAATGATCGGAGTTTGATGACATTAGCGTAAAATAAAAACAAAATACCTTTACTAGGTTTAGGAGGGAAGAAAAGTAGAACATCTATTTACGTAAACTAGTAAATATTAGGTTTCTGATTTTTATAATTTTCGTTCGGTTCCTATTTACTCTAAATATAGTATACTGTAGTATTAACAGAAAGTGTTTTTTTTATTCACTAACTGAAATATCCAGGCCGACGTATACTGTATACAGCACATTAACATACAATATGGAGAGTGCATTTAAATTGAAAAATAATCAAAATCTGGATATTTAAACAAACTGTTGAAAATAGTGACTGTTCATTTCGATATAGGCTTCAATTCTTTTGTGCGTATTATCGAAGACGTTTTTAAGCATATCTTCGGAAATTGAATGCATTGTTTCTTGAATGTAATTATTTAATTCTTCTGTTGTTGTAGGATGTTTAGCAAACATAACTGTTATACAATAACCCCAAAAGAAATAATGCAAATCAGGCGATATGGGGAGCCATAATCCTGCTCATGTTGAAATAGTTCTTTACCTACTCTATAACAGAGTACCTTACGTACTGTAAATTCAATCTTCACTTCTGGCCGATCTGCACAGATAAATTTACTCAGATATGCTATCTATTGTCCGTCCAAGTGGTTATAACAGGGTCATAGAAAAAGGGAAAATCACGTGACAGTTGCTTCACGAGACACTTTTATTTAAATTATTTTAAATATTTTTGTACTGGCCTTTACAGAGAGGCCAGTAGAAATGGGTGAGGGAAACCAGGATGCGACGTAATCAAACGACGTAACAGTACCTATGCGAAAGTAATCATGATTCAATAATGAATGCTCTTTCTTCACTGGAAAATGCGACCATATTTCTGGAACGAACTGTACTCACTCACTCAGTACTGTTTAGGACTACTATGACCGAACGTCTCTGACTGCATACGCGGCCTTGGTTCTGTGTGAGGACGGGTGGAAGTTTACTAGTAGAAGGGGTGGGAGGGAAGTACATTCAGAAACTCAGGTACAATAAAAACTGAAGTAAAAATAAAATATGTTCCTGTACGTTGCATGCTGAAATAAATTCTAATGACACTTCAAATAATGTAATTTAAACGTTAGTATTCAAGAGCACTAATTGAAACACTGAAAGTAACAAACCCATATTATATTATTTATATACATTTATACGCCATATTGGTTTCCACAGTATCTTGGGTTCAGATTGTACCATGGGCAACACTACGCTGTATACTTATTTTTGAGATAGCCTACATGATTTGATTTTTTCCTCTGTGTCAATAATAGTATTGTTTATAGTTCTCCCATATATATATATATATATATATATATACAGGAAGTATCAAAAGGTCAGGTCAATCCTTAAGGAGGTGATTCCGAACCTTATTTCCAACAAAAAATCCTCATACACTTTTTCAATATTCATCACCGTTTCTGAGTTAAACGAATATCATGTACCGTATCTATCCCCATTTGATTCCACACCTAATAGACCTGTATGCTTGAGAGAAGGTAGGTTAATTTATCTGTTGCCTAGAGCAGATGCTCAAAATGTCCCTCTATCGCACGAACACACGCTTCAGCACGCCGTCTGACCTCTCGCTACACATTATCCAATCCGTGCTGGTATCTACTAGATGGTGCTCCAGCACATTTCAGACTTCCAGTACGCCAATGGTTAGATCACCATTTTCCAGGTAGATGGATTGAAAGGGGTGATCCTGTTGCCTGGCCGGCCCGGTCCCCAGACCTAACACCATTGGATTTCTTTCTCTGTGGCTGCATGAAAGAGAAAGTGTACCAAACAGAGATAGCAAGCACGGAAGAGCTCGTTGCAAAGATTAACACGGCTGCAATGGAGATACACCAGCACGGATTGGATAATGTGCAGCGAGAGGTCAGACGGCGTGTTGAAGCGTGTGTTCGTGCGAGATGGGGAGCATTTTGAGAATCTGCTCTAGACAACTGACAATTAGCCTACCTTCTCTCGAGCAGACAGGTCCATTAGATGTGGAATCAAATGGGGATAGATACAGTACGTGATATTCGTGGTAACTCGGAAACGGGATGCATATTGAAAAAGTGTATTAGGATTTTTGTTGAAAATAAGGTTCTGAATCATATCCTTAATGACTGACCTGACCTTTTGAAATACCCTGTATACAGTATATTTTATATTATAAAATATGTTTGTATTATTCGGGTATATTATTTGAACCCAGCAATTAGTTATTTTATACAGAGTGAACAATAAGTAGGAATATTGCTAATAACTTCTAAAATTTTAATTCTACAGAAGAAAAGTTTAAACAAAAGCTGTTAGAGAACCATAAAATATGATACCAGTACCTATTCCAAAGACGTTAGTTGCTGAGGCATACAGGGTGAGACAGTAAACTTTACTTTTTTTTTAATGTCACTCTATATTAAAATTTACATGTTCCGAATCTCCATTAAATTTTACGTATAAATGTGTAGAAATTTTACCTACTTACCCATTTCATGTCTCTTAAGTATTTATTAAACTTCTTTCGTGGACTTAAAACTTGTGACAAGTGTGTAAAATCATGTTGAATAGGCCATAAAATTAAACAAACCACTTTCACTAACAAAATTTTACAACAGATGATCAAAATGGGAACCATTCACAGCCAAACAATATCACAGTCTATTACGGAAACAGTTTATTGTCTTTTCCACAGTTAGGTACATGACTGACCTGCTCCATGTCATGTCTACAATGGAATGTTTTGGTGATGGACTGGGGAACAGTATGTAATTTTACAGCCGAGATATCACAAATTAGAAACCCGTTGGTGTGTAATTTTTTTAAATTGCAATTTTTAATCTGACTGTGTTTTTCCCATAAAATAACATTAACTTACTGCTGATTTCGTGAAAGACGTTAGAAAACATTATTATTATTATTATTATTATTATTATTATTATTATTATTATTATTATTCATTTAGTGTTCTGCCCAAGGGCAGGTCTTTCACTGCAAACCCAGTTTAGTTTCCTGTAGTTTCTTCTATCTTCTTCTGTGTTAATGTTTTTCAATTTTCTCCTCTCTTCCATCTTTTCCAACATTTTCGCTGTGACCCAAGGTTTCTTAATTCACACACATTCTAGGTATCCTATTGTTTCTTCTGCTGTTGTCTCTATACGACTTTTTAGATGAGTCCAGTACGCATTACTATTTTTAGGTGTGGATTCTAATGTAGCGGCTTTCTCTTGAAAATTTGCTTCAAATTTTCTTCTGTCCTCTTCGTTCTTCAGTTTTTTCATGTTCAGTTTCTTTGTTACCTGTCTTCCTCTTACCTTCTTCAGACGAATATCTACTTCGCCTATCAGTAGGACATGATCTAAGTTAATATCCGCCCTTGGTAGAGTCTTTGCATTTTTTAAGCAATTTCTGAATCTTTCCTGTACCAGTATGTAGTCTATCTGATATCTCCTTTCGTTCCTTGGGCATGCCCATGTGTATCTTCTTCGTTTATGTTGCTGTAATAAAGTATTTCCAACAATCATTGCATTTCTTTTACAGAAATTCACCAAATATTCTCCTCTATTATTTATTTTTCCCAATCCATATTTTCCAACTATTCTTCCATCTTGTCCTTCTCCTACTACTGAGTTCCAGTCGCCCATTAGGATTATGCAGCTCCCTTCTCCTTCTCAACTATCTCTTCTATCTTGTCACAGCTTTCTTCCACTTCCTCGTCTGCTAATCCACTGTGCGGCATATAAACTTGTACCAGCAATTATTACTATTATTATTATTATTATTATTATTATTATTATTATTATTATTATTATTGGTTTGGTTCACGTGAACACTTTGTTTACAAAAAAACTTAAAATTGCTTAACGACACGTTAAAAGTGTTAATTTTTTTTTTTTTTTAAGGTTATGTACCTTAGACAGACGGCCCGTTTCGACGCCGGTTCTGCGTCATCTTCAGTGTCCTACGAACTACCGATGTTCCTGTTGATCTTGCATACTGCTATTTGCATTCGTCAGTTGTAGGGGTGGGGGTGTGTTGCTCCTGTGGTGGGGGTGGTTGTCTGTGTGCTATGTATCATGAAGTCGAATAATGTGTGGGTAATGAACTATAATTGGGTATTAAGTATATGTTGTGGGTATGTTATTGTATGTTTGTATATTTCGTATTGTTCTAAGATGTTTAACTGTGGACTTTTTGGTGTGATGTGTAGAATTTCCATCTCTCTTTCTATATTATTGTAGTCATGATTATTATTGATAATATGTTCTGCGTAATTTAATGTGATGTATGGTTTGGTTATAGCTTTAATGTGTTCTTTATATCTTGTTTGAAAGTTTTTTCCTCTCTGTCCTATGTAAAAATGTGGACAATTATTGCATTTTAGTTTGTAAACCCCAGTTGAATTATATTTATTTGAATGTTTGATGTGATTATTTAGATAATTCTGTGTTGTGTTGTTTGTTTTGTATGCTATCTTGTATTTTAGTTTTCTGAATGAAGTTCCAATTTTGTGAGTATTGGTATTGTGATATGTTAATGTTATGTATTTATTGTCATACGGTGTTTGTGTTGGTTTGATCTGTTTTTGTTTTGCCTTTTTATTATTATTATTATTATTATTATTATTATTATTATTATTATTATTATTATTATTATTATTATTATTATTATTGGTTTGGTTCACGTGAACACTTTGTTTAAAAAAACTTAAAATTGCTTAACGACACGTTAAAAGTGTTATTATTTTTTTTTTTTAAGGTTATGTACCTTAGACAGACGGCCCGTTTCGACACCGGTTCTGCGTCATCTTCAGTGTTCTATGAACTACCGATGTTCCTGTTGATCTTGCATACTGCTATTTGCATTCGTCAGTTGTAGGGATGGGGGTGTGTTGCTCCTGCGGTGGGGGTGGTTGTTTGTGTGCTATGTATCATGATGTCGAACAATGTGTGGGTAATGAACTATAATTATATATTAAGTATATGTTATGGGTGTGTTATTGTATGTTTGCATATTTCGTATTGTTCTAAGATGTTTAACTGTGGACTTTTTGGTGTGATGTGTAGAATTTCCATATCTGTTTCTATATTATTGTAGTCATGATTATTACTGATAATATGTTCTGCGTAATTTGATGTGATGTAGGGTTTGGTTATAGCTTTAATGTGTTCTTTACTGTTCTCCAACCAGGAGATCAACCGTGAAAGGAATGTGCTTACTATTGCGTTATCTATTGGAGCGAAGTAGGTAGATAATATTACCGTTATAACGTCAGTTTAAAAACATGAGCTCTCCTACATATGTTATTCCTGTATGGAGGGATTAAAAGACCAGGAGATTAACCGTGATCTAATTTTGTAACTAGGGTAGTATAAATATGTGTGTATCAATGTTATGGTTTGTGCTGTGAGAGCTAGCCAATAGAGATACGAGTACCCAGGTGTGTGACCTTGTGACATCAATATTAATTCACAGCATCACCCCGCTGCGTCTCATTCCGCAGAGACTTTCTCGTGGTTGGAGTACAGTATATCATGTTTGAAAGGTTTTTCCTGTCTGTCCTATGTAAAAATTTGGACAACTATTACATTTTAGTTTGTAAACCCGAGTTGAATTATATTTATTTGAATGTTTGATGTTATTATTTAGATATTTCTGTGTTGTGTTATTTGTTTTGTATGCTATCTTGTATTTTAGTTTTTTGAATGAAGTTGCAATTTTGTGAGTATTGGTATTGTGATATGTTAATGTTATGTATTTATTCTCATACGGTGTTTGTGTTGGTTTGTTCTGTTTTTGTTTGCCTTATTATTATTATTATTATTATTATTATTATTATTATTATTATTATTATTATTATTATTATTATTATGAGACGCTAACCCATCCCTAAAATAGTTACTCTTGCTATGATACATCCTGCACAGTGAGAAGATTTGTAATTTATATGACATGGTTTATTTAAAAGCAAGAATTGGAAACAAGTGGAATACAAACGATAACATACAATACAGTACCGATGCTGAAACGTAGTTGACATGAGTATTCAGGCCCGTAGTGGGTGATGAGTGATTCCATGTTATTCGCTGCATTTGTATCGACGTTGGGTAATTCCTGGTAAATCAAAGCAAAAAAACTCGCTTCTGCTGTGTAGTTCTAGGAACACTGCTATTGAATACAGGCGCCGTATATTTCGACACGTGTGATGGTTCCCTACTTGTCCCCGCGGGCGGCAGGTCACTGCGGGTTTAAACCTAGCAATTACGTGTCCTTTTGCAGCTGCCTAACTTCAGCTGTAATTAATACTGGAACAAGACAAATCCATTAAGTGGCTATTTTTATAGCTGCCACCCGTTATATCTGTGAAATCAAAACCTTGTTTTCTATATGAACGATAAACTGTCAAAAATGAGTCAATTATTATGCAATTAGGCCTATTAGAAACAATGACCGTCACAACGACAGCAAAATTACAAAAATCTTTTATTAAAGGGCTCCGCAAAAGATATAATGTTACATTGTACAGTAAAACTACATGTAATGTGACAGAATTTCTTAATCTAAGTAAAGATTAATTTTTGGTCCTACAGGATATATCTGTTATAGTAACAATTATTATTAGAGGAGAAAAATTCGCTGCGGCGCCGGAGATCGAACACGGATCCTTGGTTCTACGTATCAAGTGCTCTAACCACTGAGCTACGCCGAAGTTTAATCCACAACATCAGATCGAATCCCTCTCCTCTAGTGTTTTTCTCTTTGTGGCCTGACTCCAAGTTCGACATATATGTTGATATATTAATTCAACTGCCATTATGCAAGGAGCGCACTCAATTCAGTTACTTGGTGGCCGGGATTCCACAGTAATATGTACTGTTGGGCGAAGAATCTAAGTAAAGATCAATTTTTGGTCCTACAGAATATAGGGGAGAGTCGGGTAGTATCGGACATCGGGTAATATCGGACAGTGCGTTTCTTTCATCTATCACCATATGGTAGTACCTGAATGACATGGTTATGTTTCTCTATGCGACATCACAGAAACATAACCATGTCAATCGGTAGTATCATCGTGTGGTAGATGAAAGAAACTCACTGTCCGATATTACCCGCTGTCCGATACTACCCGACTCTCCCCTATGTTATGGTAACAATGAAAAACACTAGAGGAGAGGTCTTAGTTCTGTGCTGTGGATTGAATTTCGACGTAGTTTTTCCTATAATAATCAGAATTTCTGAAGTTCAGAACGGGACATTCACTAATAATACTACAGCTTCGCAGAATACTTCCTTTCCTACTATAGGTAAAACATCCAGTACCAGAAATAGAAATTTAAATATTTAATTTCAAAACACTATATTATTCGCTGATGCTCAAACGAAGAATCAACTTCAAATGGCTTCTCAACAGTTATGTAAAATTGCATCTACTTATAATTTCTTCATATCAAGCAATAAAACTGAAGTAATGGCCTTTGAAAGTAAGCAACAAGTCATGATCAAAAGTAACTATAAATAATGAACCAAAAGAACAAGTTTCTTCTTTTAATTATATTGGATGTGACGTATCATGATAGAAAGAATGATCTCGCAAATAAACTGTATAAATTTCAACATATGTGTGGTCCAATACACGGAACTCTGAGAAACAAAACTCGAAGCAACACACAGCTCAAGTTTTATAATGTGATGACTAGGGCTAGGATTTTGTCGAAATTGCATCTTTTTTCTAGTAAGCCAGAAACATAGTTGCTTTAGTACTTATATGTTATGTGATAAACTGAGTGTTTTAAGACATATTTGTTAGGGCAATTTTTGCATCTTTTGTGTGTTTCAACTCATAAGAGCATTTTTTGTTTTATTCGGTGATTGTTTAGGAATTTTCATTTAATTTTGGCCATAAATCCCCGTTATTAATGTAAAATAAGTTTAGTTCCTTTTACATATTCTCTACATATTTTGTCCATTAATACCCATTATTTTGTATAATATTTCAATCATTTTTCTTCACAAATATTGCCATTCTAACGTAGTACACCCCATCTAATGGATCAGTCCAACCACCCCTTCAACCACCCCTGCTAGTTCCGGATAAGAGTGACCTTGTGGTGGACTACATGGAAACTACATCAGGTAAAATAATTAATTAAATTGTACTACTTAGAAAAATTATGTAAAATTAAATAAATTTAAATGTTGGTACTAGACTTTAATTTAATTACTAAATATTAAGTAGTACAAAACTTCTTTTCCTACTAAGCTAATTATGTGATTTCAGTTTTAGAGCATTTTAAGGGCATTTTTGAAAGATGCTTAGGTCATAAATGCATTGTTTTTAAGACTTTTTCATGATTTATACGTCATTAAAAACCTAGCCCTGGTGATGACCGTCTTAATGCTAATGTATGGTTCAGAGATGTTGTATATTTCTGATTACGTGAAACTTTATGAATTAAGGAGCAGAATATAGTGAAAATAAAACTGGTAGTGGAATGAAGAAAACTGGAGAATACCGGAAAATTTTCTCATCCTTAGAAATGGGAGATTTTAGAAATTTATAATTAAGAATTTACCATTTTAATAGTCAAATTCAGCATTTATAACACTTTCAATTTTACAATTTAGCATTTAGTAGCGTTTAAGGATTGATAATTGTTTCCAGAAAGTTTGGTGGTAGAAATTCAATGTCATTCATTTCCTGGATTGTCCAGTTAAAATTCTTGGAAATAATGAATAAGTAATGGAAGATATAAAATTACTGTGACACTGTGAACTTAAGAAACATGCCAAAAGAGAGGGCGTGATTTTATTCCGACCCATCTTGTAGCTTAGTCACAATCACCGGCTACCACTTACATCTTTTTTGTGAGTGAAAAATGGGTCTAAACAGATCTCACATACAGCCAATATTCTAACATCAGCACCTGTCAGTTTTGTTGAAAACTCGAAATAAAGGTACAGATTGCAATAAAGAGAGTATGAGGTAGGGCATACACCTGTGTTATTCACATTAAAAACCGTAATAAGGAGGGGTGACCGAACTATTTAAAAACATGTAGGAACCTGTAATTACGTGTTTAGATATAATTTATATAATAATAGAGAACAGAACATATATTACAGAATAATACATCAGACTACAGAATATAATTACAACAATAGAAATATAAATAAAATAATACAATCAATATAAAAGAGGATACAATAATATTAACAAAATTTGAGGATAGAATGAGCACCGCTCGTGTTCGGTCGCAGTTCAGATATATTATTAATGTAAGAGGAATATAGAAAATAAAATAAAATAGCAACTAAAATTAAAATTACAGCTACAATGACATTATATAATATAATACATTACTAATATAAGAGGAATATAGAAAATAAAATATAATAGAAACTAAAATTAAAATTAAAGTTACAATTAAATTATATAGTATAATATTAACATAGAGAAGAATAATATTGTACATGAATAAAGTAGGACAATTTTATGAAAAATATATATTCCGAAATTATAGAATACAAATATAATTTATGCTGATTAATTCATACACATAGGCTATAAATTTATTTAACCAAATTGAAGACATTAACACGTTTCTACTTTTCTTGTTTTATGTTAGTACATGTTAGAAGTTCTGGGTGTAATTTAGCTAAAGAATTATACAATCGAGGGCTAAAAATAATTCTATGCTTCAGACCAGCAGATGTGAAACATTTAGGTTCTAATAATGTTGAATTATTATTTCGTCTTGTGTCATGATTATGTGCCTATAATATAAACTTATTGCAATTTTTATGGTAAAATTTTAACAGAGTATATTTATAAATTTGTTCAATATTGAATACATTCAATTTAGAATAAATTAATTTAGTTGGATAATCAAAACGTTTCTTCAAACAAATTTTAATTATTTGTTTCTGTAGTAATTTTTGTATTTCCACCCCAAACAGTAATGCCGCATTGAGTAATATACTGAAAAATGGCCAAATAAACATTTCGTAGAACTCTAATGGGTTAAGTAGCATCGAAGATTAACGAATTTATAAATTTTAATGTGATGGAACCTTTAGGTAGATTCTGATTTTATTACAAAAACACAAAAATGTATCATAAAATGGTAATTTTGCTCTTATTTCGCAGAAATGCGTACATTTCACATTTTGTACTCAATTTCAATTTTATCGCTGAATAAAATATTACGGTAATATATTTAACATGCTTTTAAACATGAATTACTTATTTTAACAATGTTTGGGCACATTTCGCATTTATAATAATTGCGAAAATCTACTATTTCTACTTATCCTCCCATCTTGTCCACAGCAAAATATCATACTAAATGACGTTAAGGATCAAATCCGAATAAAATTTGTGGAATGAAAACCCTGCACATAGCACTGAACTGTTGGAAACTTCTCCCATTTAAACTTTACGATCTACGTGGTCGATCCTTTTGTTTTCCCTAGAGAATCATGTTCAGTGTGTAAATTATATTTTATAGAATTGTAATAGACTAAATATCTTATGCATGCAGTTAATGACTGTGAAGTTGATTTTATTACTATTATTACATTTAATGCTACTGAAAAAGAGGTTGAATAATAAATAAGTATGATTGGATGGACAGCAATCTCTCCTGAACTTCTGATTGACCGAAAGGCAGGCTCTAGAGCTCTTCATTTATGACTCAAAAATAAAAATATTTGAAATTAGCATAACTTCAGTTTCACGTCGTTCAGTAATAATGAAATTCTGCATTATACAGAGCGTTTAGCTCTATACTCGTCCAGGAACACATGCATCAGATATGCTTGCGTTCATAGATTGATGAGCGAGATATGTCACGCCATACTACGTTCAAGGTCAGAGCAAACACGTTGTATTTAGCCTATGTGTCAGTTGATTTCCAGCTTGCAATCTGTTACGCTTATAATCTCTTTTAAAGTGCAAGTGCAAATGTGTATTCATTAAATTTTACGGTAGTTCGGTAGGGGAGACTGTTGTACCTTCAGTATAATGTACCTTTGAACACTTTTTGTTTTTTAATTTTTGCTACCACCAGGAGGACTCAAACTGAAATAGATTGTAGAGAAGGCCGCTAAGTAGCTCTGGTTGTAATTTCGGTTTAATTTATTGGAAGGTGTGAATTCTGTGGACGAAACAATTCTTTTAAGTACCAAAAGTAAATATTTCGTTCATCGATACTTGTTTTCTAACATAAAACCAATTTGTATTTGTAACTATCAATCAAGTACGGTGTGTTCCCTATCATTTGGTGAGTAATAACATATTTTCATTTTCATTATTTATTCGAATCTCTAGTTTGGGGAGCCATATTTGTTTAAACATGCACCCTCTTTTACCTTCGAACACAAAACATCTTGTACCATGGAACATGTTTCATTGTACAGGATACTATCGGTTTTTGTTATTTTATTTTAAGTTCATGTCACGAAGTAAGTCTGGAGTTAAGAGGCCCCCAATTGATCCGGATGCCTTGAAGAAAGCTGTTAAAGCAGTTATTGCTCCTCCAGGAACTAAAATCTCAATCAGAGAAGCCTGCACTGGTTTATGATTGCAAATACATTTTAAATATGATTGTCAGTTTTTACAGCTATATTCCCACCTATATTCCATGTGTTCCAACTTACAAGAGGGTATGCTCCAAGATACATGAACCTGTTGTACCTTCGAACACATTACATACCCCTTCATTTTATTTTTTTCCATTCTTAATAGATCTATAGAACACGAAAATACATGCAGGAAGTTGTAAAGGAATCTTCAATAGTTATTTCAAGAATTTTTTCATTTTAAAATTTTAATTTCCCAAAGTTAAAAAAAAAAAATAAAAGGTGAAAAACGTTTCAAAGTACAACAGTCTCCCCTACAGTATTTAATTGATATTCCATCCAACAAGTTCATACTAGAACACATACTTTGTGTGTATGAACTAAGAAATGATATGAAACGGAAAATTGCAAGCGTTGCGGAAATATGTAGAACATTTGCGTGTGAATAACAATTAACATAAGTTAGTACTCATTACATAGAAAATAAAAGTATAATTGTGTGCATGTATCGTTAATATAAAGTTATAATTGTGAGTAAAAATATGCGGACATTACGGATCGATAATTACGCAGTCTACGCCGTTCATACAAACATGTCTGATGCGCGTGTTCCCGGCGGGAGCCGAGCTGAACGTTCTGTATTATTTTCCCCTCCTGCATTTACAGATTCTGTACTATGATGAGCGCATCTACGCAACAAAGGCTTGATTTTAAGTTTAATATAATACAATAGTCATATATATTATAATTATAAAATAATTAATAATTGATATAAATACTTAACAATTATGTAATAGTTGCAATATGGCTTTCTGACCATTAATTTATTGCTTTGTTTCTATTCCCTCTGCTTATTTTACCCATCAGTGCATAGACATTACTTTCTACTGAAGTATTCGGCTGTTTACATCAGTGTTACATACGCAAGTCTACGAGTATATTCGAGTCACTCCAACAGGGAAGTACGCATATAACAATTTATATTTCATTATTATGCTGCAGTCAGCGAATTACCAGAGATGGGGTTGGAAATGGGGCGTATTTCCCCCTTCGGATTTTTATACCCTCCACAAACAATTAGGATTACTCATCCTGAGGGGATGACAGCAGTTTCCCCCTACCTCCCTAAAATATGATATATATAAAAGGTAAACAACGAAATGTATATAAAATAAATATTATTTTCAGAAAAGATATGAGAGGAAATGAGAGCCACATGAGCTGGTATTATAACGATAATACTTGCATGATGTAGACTAAAATTGAACAGAAAACTTATGTAGACCTACGTATTTTAATGAATTTACTGTTGCCTTTGATGACGAAAGTGATGCAAAGAGTAAGGAAATTAAATATTAATTTTTCATTGATAGGTGTGTGTGTCTCTTTGCGAAAATATAGTGTTCTGCCTGGCCTTCTGTGCTCGAGGTTGCGGGTTCGATCCCGGCCCAGGTCGATGGCATGTAAGTGTGCTTAAATGCGACAGGCTCATGTCAGTAGATTTACTGGCATGTTAAAGAACTCCTGCGGGACAAAATTCCGGCACACCGGCGACGCTGATATAACCTCTGCAGTTGCGAGCTTCGTTAAATAAACCGTAATTTAATAATTTTTCACAGTGTTTACAATTGCTGTAAATTGAAAATGTTGTTTGTAAATTGTATACTTCTGTTTCACAATCTGAGTTTGTAAAGTGGAACTTTACAAGAGTCAAATCTTTACAGATAAATTTTGCATAATCTACTGTTCTTTTATCTTACAATAAAGGAGCGATTTTACAAATGTATGCGCTTTAATTTTAAAGCTATCATATTTTCTACAATTTGTCCTTAGACTTTAAAGTTTGAAAGTGCAGCAAATTATACATAAAGAAACTTCCATATCAAAATAAGCACTGTACATTGACTTTCTTTAAAATGTCACTGTGTTTCGGCTACACATTGAAAGCACACCCAGGTACATTATTATGCAGTAATGAAAGCGCACCAAAACCTACCACTGGGAAGTGCGCAACACTTTGTGCGTTTCAACGCACATTAGCAATTTTTCCGATTACATCTTGAAAATTATGTTGCGGAAAATAACTATCTCCCTTTCCCCCTATACTTTGAGCTTGTGCGGGTTTACGCACTCCTCGTACTACTAATGAAGCCAAATGCTTCCATAAGTCTCTCAAGAAGAATTATTTTACGTCTAATCCATCAGTCCACACAGCCATTGATGTACTAATGAAATTTTATGCTGAAACATATTTGAAATTTCGAACTGTCAGCACGAAACAGCTCAGAAGAAGGCAGAAAATTAAATTCATATATAATCGTAAATGTCAGGAGGAGTACGATAGAAAAAATATAGTCGATTACAGCTTCTATAGAAGGTCAGTCGACTAAACTTGCCTGTAAACTCAAACCGCATACGTGTGTCTATTTGACCTACCAAGATTTTAACGCACAAAATTTTAACTACACCTACTGCTAACCCTTTACTCTAACCCTATTGGGTACCACAATTTTACATTCCTTTATCTCTGGTTACAGCAGACAGTCCTAAGTCTGTAAAAATGGGAAGGAAAATTCTGTGCGCTTTTCATGCTTTCCGCGGTACGTTTACGAAGTATTTCCAGCGTTATTTTGTTGCGCTTTTGATAGAAAAATACAACAGTTGGTGCGCTTTCAATGTTCTTCGATTGTCTCTCATTTCTCCATTTCTTCAAAATATTTTCTAATTTTTCTTTTTTGTGGTGCTCTGATTCCATGGGAGTCGTCTAAATTTAATTTTTGTGTCAATGTCAGGTACTTTAGAATAATTAATATACAGTACTTTCTGTAATAATAAAAAACAGTAATTTACCCCAAGTTTACCATATTTTCTTAGCATTAGAAAGTTTCATTCAGAGCTATTAACATTTATTTATCTACAAATCATGACTCTCAGTAGATGTTTTATTTTACTTTTGTCAAAATACGTATAGTACACTTTTTCCCACTTATGATACTGAAAATTATAATCGATTTTAATCATTTTGTCTGTCTCTCTGGTCTGTCGGATTTTTTTCATATTTAGTATCAGTTGAACAAGGAACGAAATATTGTACAGAGCGTCTATAAAGTTACAAATCTAGCATATTTTCGGCGCTTTTTAACGTACATGTTTAATATTGAAGATTATGATTAAGAATGAATAAAGAAGAATGTATCCTGATCGTGATATTTCGATTCCAAGATAAATTTGTAGTTTTATTCGAGAGAAATTTCAGCGACGTTCTAATAAATGTGAACCTACCATCAAAGCCATACGTGAGTTTTCCGAAAATCTTAGGCAACTGGATATGTTGTTGATGCGAAAAGAATTGGGCGTCCCAGTGCACCGGACTAAATTGTTACATTGAGATGTAGACTGTGTGAAGAGGAGCCAAGCGTGTCACTTCGCAGAATATTCGAGAGACTACAGATTCCCAGGGCAACAATCTTGTCTTAGGATCAAGATTAGAGAAGAAGCCTACCACATTCAAACCATTGACGAGATTAAGGAAGATTACCCAACATGAGCAGCTGTGTGTGCAGAATTAGTTGACCAGACTGGAGATGAAAGTTTGATGGAGCACATTCTATTTAGTGATGAGGCTACCTTCCACAGTTATGGAAAGGTTAACCGACATAACTGCCATATCTGGGCCACTGAAAAATCACAGGTATTTTTTACATGGGAGAGGGATTCGCCAAAGTTTAATATTTGGCTTGGAATGACAAAGTTACAAGTGTATGACCCTTTGTAGAAAAAAACAGTAACTGGTACAGTTTACCTTAATATGCTTCGGTAATTTCTACAGTCGTAGCTTGTTCAAAATGGTACCATTCATGATGTCATGTTTCAGCAGGATGGAGCACCATATTACTATGCAGCCATTGTTCAGAACTACCTCAATGATGTTTCCAAATCGCTGAATTGGGCGGGATGGTGACAGACCATGGACACCAAGATCACTGGATGCAACTGTGTTAGATTTCTTTGCCCGGAGCTATGTAAAATCCAAAGTTTAACCAACAAAAATCGATAATTTGGTAGAGTTAAGAAACCTTATTCGGCAAGCAGTAGCACACATTACTCCACAGATATTTGAAAACGTTTTCTGTGAAGCAGCTTTACGATGTGAGCTTTGCAGAGATATAGATGATGCTTACATGGAACTCACTAACAGAGTTTTGTACTTCTTTATAGTCATCAAAAGAAGTATTTTATTTAGGTTTAGTATAAAATACCCCATTAAGGAGATAAACAAGTATTTGTTTCATTTTCTGTTTCTATTCGAAAATGGATAGGCATGGATATAGACATCGTGTACAATAAAAATTATTTTAGTAAAAATTTCATGAATAGTTATTTTAAATTTAAAAGGAGATGCAATGGTGAGAGGATGCCGTAAGGTGACTGAATTACTTTTCGAGTATTACCTGATTCCCTCATTGACAACCTCACAGTTCAGAAACTTTTATAAGTACAACATCAACTATTCTCACCAGAGAGCAGTTTTCTTTAGCGTCGTGCTGTTGGTCAGGATGTGGATCCTAGGTTCCAGAGCATGAAAAGAATAGTGTAACTTTGTAAGCGTGGAGACGCACCTTTCCCCCGAGGTAACAAAGTGACGGTGAACTTTGTTTACTTATTTACAAGAAAAACTTTCCATAGTCTGCTATCACTTTGAATACATACGAGTTTCAGTCAAAGGACCTTCGGAGAGAGTAGAGTATGATTTTGTTCGGAACAGAAGTTTCCCTACATCAGTCGTATCGCGTATACACAAAAAATTATGTCAATTAAACATGCCTTTTCAATATACAGATGGTGAAAGGGTCTATCTTCTGGCTTGACTTATTATGCTTAGCCTAAGTATATGCACCACAACTAACCCAGTAATATCAGATATGTCTTCGAATAACACCACAATGAAGCGATCTGGCCAGTCGAAAGCCGAGGCGAATGCTATCATCTAGCGGTAAATTTGGTTAAAATGTTATTAGTAGATCTATCAGAATTCTAGCTCGAATTATACTCGTGTATCCGTCATTAAATTAAACACAGAATAAATATGGGAAATGCCTGTTATTATTCGGTTGAGAAACTTTTATCATTCAGTCTGCTGTCGAAAACTCTTAAAGTTAGAATTTATAAAACAGTTAATTACCGGTTGTTGTTTATGGTTGTGAAACTTAGACTCTCACTTTGAGAGAGGAACAGAGATTAAGGGAGTTTGAGAATAAGGTGCTTAGGAAAATATTTTGGGCTAAGAGGGATGAAGTTACAGGAGAATGGAGAAAGTTACATAACACAGAACTGCACGCCTTTATTCTTCACCTGACATAATTAGGAACAGACGTTTGAGATGGGCAGGGCATGTAGCACGTATGGGCGAATCCAGAAATACATATAGAGTGTTAGTTGGGAGGCCGGAGGGAAAAAGACCTTTATTGAGGCCGAGACGTAGATGGGAAGATAATATTAAAATGGATTTGAGGGAGGTGGGATATGATGATAGAGAATAGATTAATGTTGCTCAGGATAGGGACCAATGGCGGGCTTATGTGAGGGCGGCAATGAACCTCCGGGTTCCTTAAAAGCCAGTAAGTAAATAAGTAAGTATCCGTCATTATAATTTGCTTTATTATTAACTTTTCTGCTTGTGTACAAATTTATGTTTATAATAGAAGTTATGTTTGTCAAAGTGCTGGTCTTAGTATTACGTGAACAGTGCATAAAACGAACAGAGAACAAAGTGCAGAGACTAATTAAAGTTTAACAGGGTTGTTAACCATGTCACGAAAGTAATATACACGACAAGCTGCCTGGATTGGCTCACCAAGCGAGTACACTTGCGCCATCCCTGTCGAGGGGGTTCTAACTCCATAACAGGAGGCCTGTGCCCAACATGGAACATCATGGCTAGCATTCATTCATTCATATTCATTCAATATAAGTTAAAGTTTGGTTTTCTCAGGCTCTTTTGGCTTGTTTAATCTAATTTTGGATAGATATTTTGATTTTCTCAGTATAGGGCCTACTTTTAGTTTCTTTATCTGAGTTTCCGGTGCAACGATGTTTGCTTTAGGTTACTTTTTGTTTTTTCAGGCTACTTTTAGTTTTATTACGTGAATATGGAATCGTCAGACTTTTGCTTTAAATTGAGTTTGGTTTCCTGGGGTTGCTTTTAGTTTCTTTCGTGAGTTTCGGGTCCGCCAATTTTTTTTCTTTTGGTTAGGCTTACAATTTCTTTCCTTCATTTTTTGGTCAATCTACAGCATTTACTATTTTTGTGCTTACATTATTTTTTGATCCACTGACTTTTACTTTAAGTTTGGTTTTGTCCTTTTGTTTTTAGTTTTTTTACGCGATATTTGGATCCACCGGTTTTTGCTTTAAGTTAGGCTAAGTTTTCAAAGGCTACTCGAAGTTTATTTGGCTACGTGAATTTTGGTTTGGTTTGCTTAAGTTGGTTTTAACTTTGTTCAATCTCTTTTTATTTATTTTATTACCGCTAGATATAGGAGTAGCATCATTTGTCCCTACTTATAATTGACTAGGTAATTTCACGATGGTGCAGTATCGAGACCCTTGTGTATCACCTTATCCTGTACAAGGCGGTGGATCCTTGACTGACTAAGTTGTTACAATTAACCTACCGTATTTTCCGGCGTATAAGACGCACCCCTTTTTTTCTTGCTTATACATTTCTGAGGGAAAAACTTTAATACTGATTATTACAATGAATTTAGAGTATTTCAAACATAAATTAATAGTGCTGAGTTGTAGTGACGTTCTTTCTATTCACTCTAGGCAATAAAGTTAAAAGAAAAATCATGGAATTACAAAGAAAGATTGACTGATTTGATTAAGTTTGTAACCAACTTATGTATTTTCGTTGGACTTTATTTCAAACTTAATTTTACTTTTCACAAGAAAAAAATTGAAAACAACGTAACAAATGTAGTTAATTTCTTGTTCGCCCCCAAAAATCTAGCAGCATTATTCTGAAGGAAGTTGGATACCACGTAGTTCATATTTTTAGTTCAGCTTTAGCGCTGTACGTCTCAGGTTCTATGTATGTGTAAAAATGAGTTCTATTAAAGAAGAGGAAACAACATATTCTCAGTGTGTGGCAAGAACAGTTTTTATTACGCACAAAGACAAATGTTGTGTTTGATATGTAATGTTAATTTAGCATCTGAGAATTTTTCCAACTAACTGCTTTAGTTTTTCTTGCAGTTGTTATTTCACCCACACGGCTTTGCATATTCTGTAACTTCAAAGATAGTAAATTTTGCAATATTTTTTTTTTTCATAATTATATTTTACCTTTTCTCTTGTACAGCCCTTCTTCCGTTTCTTTTTCCTTCCTATAAACATATTTCATCGTTATTATCTCCGTATTTTTTTTATTTATTTATTTCTGTTTAAGCGAAACACAATGTTCTGAAAAAGAAGATTTGGAGAGTCTGACAGAAATGCATGTTTATGCACTCATTTCAAGATGCTGTTAGTATCCGTTTTATTTATCTCCTTAGCACCAACCAAGCAGCATTCCCATCCCATCTGATATTTACGGAGTTCACTAATAGATGACAGGTGCTTAGCTCGATCCTGACCGCTCATGTATCTACAGCGCCATAGAGCCAAGTTACCTCATTTTCCATTCGCCAATGAAATGGCTAGTTGACTGATGACGCGCTGACAGTTCATGGTCATTGGTTCTTTATTTAATCTTCTGGCTGGCGCGGCAGCGCACGATGTGCGCCATGCCATGATTTTCCAGTTGTGTGTGGAGAAGATAAGTTCCTATTTCTTCTGCGCGCGCCTATTCCTCTATTCGAGTGTTGGCTTTGTATTAAAATATAATAATAATAATAATAATAATAATAATAATAATAATAATAATAATAATAATAATAATAATAATAATCTGTATAAGAATGCTCTTAAAAATGTTCAATTAACATTATAGAAAAGGCCGTTTTTTTTTAAATTGTGTGGCGAACTGTGTGCTCCGCGCGCCTGGTCGTGTTACTAGAAAAGACGCGCCCGCCGAAGGGTTAAAAGTGATCAGCAACATCAGCGTACATTATAACCACAATCACCTGAAAAAATCAAAACATTACAAGGGATATAAACGTATCATGAAAAAAAATTAATGCGTTGAAAGTGATTATACCCTGCATATACAGTAGAAGCTGTACTTAGACATGTCATTGCATTAATTTTCTTTATTTCTTAACAATTCGTCTGCTTTCAGTATCTGACCTTCGTTTTCGTCTGCCGATATCCAGTTTTGTGTTCAGATACTTGAGTAGTGTAAAGAACCTTGTTTTCACTGTAAAATCAACAATTTCACCTGGAACGTGAACATTGCCACAAATTCTTGGGTTCTTTTCATAATATTCAGTCCCTTTTGAAGTTGTTTCATTGAAGTGTTCTTCAATATTATTAAAACTACTTAGCCATGCTGATAATGGCATGTTGAAACCCCCAAAAGAAAGGTGCTGGATTCAAGGGGAGAGATTTGTATATGTATTTCTCTAGTTAGGCCACACAAATTACGTATTTTTGCAATAGTCATGAACTGGATAACTTCAAAATATTAGTTGTTTGTTAGCCGGCAGTGATTTTCATATGAATTTGTTGGTAATTAATTGACGTTCTTTTAATGAAGAATAATGAATTAAAATTTAAAGAGAGCCAAGACGGTAGTGTTTTTGTTTTAAATTTGTGTTTATACAAAAAATTCTAACATTGAACATTTTTTTTTTTTTATATTTCGTTCTGAAGTTTGCAAAAAGTACATTTATAATGAAATGTCAGCTACACGTTCATGTACAAAAATCACTATAACTCTACAATGAAATGTCACTGGAGGCTTTTTTATCAACCCACTGAATATATCATAAGGACAAAATGTCATAAATGGTTAAAATAAAATCAATATGATGAGAATTATGATGAAAAAAACATAAATGGAGTCAGTCGCTAACCTTCCAGCCCTTGGGTATGCGACTGTTAGCACCAATAGCAGGATTATTTTGTTAACTTAGGTTATGTACAAACCAGTGAAGATTATAAAAGAAAGAAAATAGTCTAAAGGTTAAGATAAATGAACCTAACGTAATTATGTACAGGTGGAATTCATGTAGGCAACTTACATACGTGGTTTATTTAAACTTACCTGTAGGCTTTAACATTCTCGGTCATTTCAGCTTTGTAGCTCGAAAATCAGGAACAAAATCGTCTTCTTTAAAATGATTAGAGCACATTCTGCTTGTGTCAGGATTTAATTTATCCTATCTTTTGCATGCAATATCCATTTTTTCTCATGTCTAAATCTTTAGGGATGGTAAAGAAAGACAACCTCTTATATTTTATGGTAGATTTGTTGCATAAAGCAATAACACATCTTTGGCTGGCATGATGCATTCAAAACAACAGAAACAAAAAACAACGCAAGATACTACTTTCAAACATTGGAGTTTTCAACATTGCTATGGCGTGCTCAGGAATATTGTGACGTCAGAACCGCTGTCCTCTTCCCGCCGGCCCCTCGTGTATAAGTCCGATACTGATGCAATGTATGTGAAAATTTCATTTAGAAGCCTTTTTTTTTTAGCCTGTCAGAGTACTGCAATTTCTTCTAAACTACTGAAAGGTTTTGATAGTATCAATATCTGCAAGTAGATTTATCTGAAAATAGGGTGATCAGACGTCCTCTTTTATCCGGACATGTCCTTCTCCTTTTAGGCTTTTGTCCGCGGTCCGGGCGGATTTTTAAAAATCAAGAAATGTCCTCTTTTTCGTAACTTGTATGCCTGATATTTTGAAATTATCTGATTTGATGCCTTTTTCAAGTAATTTGTCAGTAGATGGCAACAGTATCGATAGAATATATCTTTTCCAACATTCATAATTCTCTTTGCTCCTCCTTTTGATAATAATTATAGTTCCCTTGGCTTTCATAAGTAACTAACCGTAAAATCATTTTATATTATGAAGTTTCATCATAAGTATACTGTAATAAAATAGATATTGACATAATTTTAAATACAATATAGCCCTAAGCCTATATATAAATAGATATTTTCTGTCCTCTTTAATAATTATAGTTCACATGACTTTCACATGTAGCTAACTGTAAAATCATTATTATTAATTTTTATCATAATCCTTTTGTATTAAAATAGATAGTAAATACTTTTAAGTATTATAAGCTTAAATTTGTACTGTAAATATTTTGTAATAAAATAAATATTGACGTAATTTAAAATATAATGTAGGTGTAAACCTAAATCAAAGTGGGCTACATATTTTCCGTCCTCTTTTTTCGAACAATGTCCTCATTCTTTAAGTTTTGTCTCCTCTTTTTTATCGATTTGAATCTGGTCACTCTACTTGAAAATAATGCACATTAGAACCAATCGTTTCTACAAATAATGATATTTTACTAGAAAAATAATCTGAAAGTGACAAACTCCGTTCTATGATTCTTTTTTTAAATATTTCTTACATAAAATACAAAGCAGAATGATAGATACGGGTTATAACATACCTTAAACTAAGTTTATTGGATAAATAAATTATTACCTACAGAATTATAACAGGTTGATGCATAAGTTTTTAGCGTTTGTGTTTTCCATGGCAATAGGGATTTTGTAAGAAATTTCTTCTTATTTTTTAATTTGTCATTTTAATGCCATAGTATTGTGTTACTTGAAATATTCAGTTTTTAACAAAGTTTATGTTAATTATGAGCAGGGTTAGGAAGTTCATGCTCTAAAAACTCCTGCAATACTGATGCTGCTATACCCTTAAAATGTGCGAAGTATGCACAAAAGCATGCACTAAAAATGCGTAAAACATAGCAGTGTACCCACGCAAATTTACATTTATTGCAGAAAAGTAGATGTCCTTGGTTCCGCAATTAAAATAAGGGATGCATTACAATTTACCACTTTTGCGGACGGATACTTTCCATGGAAAACCTTCGCCTTTTGTTCCCTGAAGATACTAATAGCCGTTGGGCACTTTCATTTCTATCACAATCTTTTGCTACCAATATTTTTTTCACATATCTTACAATAAAAAACACTGCCATCTGTACTAATAATATCACTGGAAAATTCACTTTGCAAACTTTTAAGTCTGTTCACATTACTTGGTTTCATTCTCGGCATTTTAACACTGTCTGTATCCGTCCTGCACTATTCACAAAGAAACTGGTTCTGTTATCTAGATCCTTCCTTGTCGCGTAATCTATTCCAGTAAGGCGGGGATTTCCCTACCTCTCGAGAAAAAGGCAAGCCAATATCGCATGCCACTTACGCAGTTGGTCAGGACATTGCATCACATATGATCGTAAATCATTGAATTACTTGTCTGAGAGAGACTCTGATGTGTCGTACTCATGTCATGAAGTGGCATCTTATTTTTATTATTTGCTTCAGGTGGGAGTAAAAATTAATTATTAAGCAATTAACTACTAAATCAATTTTAAACTAGATTTTTTCCCATTTAACTGTTAAAATATGCCAAATAAACTTAATATTTACTAAAATATTTTGCAGAAGAGCATAAATATTCATTTATATGTCCAATAAAATTTATTCTGGGCACTAGAAAATTCATAATTCTTAAACATAAATTATTATCAACATATCAATAACAATATTTGAAAAATATATGCAAATGCATGAACTTTCTAATCCTGATTACGAGATACGAAAGTGGATTATCAAGTTGCAAAATACGAAAATTTCCGACGTAGTCTTTCGCGTTAAGCAGATTTTAAACCGGACCTCTTCATTTGTTCTCCTTTGCTTGCTCTTCATCGGCTAGCTCTTTCAATAACATCGATTGTTCTGTCCCAGATTGTTACTGGTGAAGAAGAGTGGTGCTATTACACCAAAATCAAGAAAACAAAGTAGTAGCTGAGCCCCCTCCCCCCTAAAAAAATCTACCTGTGGAAAAGCTGATGTCCATCCAAGTAAGCTAATGTTGTGCATCTAGTTGGGCAAAAAATGAATCATCTACAATGAATTTCTTCCGAGAAATGAAAAACTTCACAGCTGAAATTTATTGTCAACTCAGTCGTCTTAAGGCCATTCAAGAAAAACGACCGGGAAAACTCCATCAAGTGACTTTTCCTCATGATAACGCCCATTCACATATGCTAACATTATAAAATCGTTTAACCAAGAGCTCTGTTGAGAGGTTATTCCACATCTTCCCTATTATCCTGATATTGTTCTATCAGATTTTTATCTTTTCAGTTCTTTGTTCAATATTCTCCTAGAAGTCTCCTATAATAACGAAGCTGTTCTTCAAAATTGGCTGTGGAAATTCAACTTCAAACCACCGCGGATTTCTTCAGATATCGAGTAAAAATCTGCCAGAAATTTGGAAATCAGTGATAAGCTTTGGGGAATAAAATATTATTGATTAGTTCATGTATTTTATTTATGTAAAATAAATAATTTTTGTTTAATAAAAACTGTGCTACGAATTAATACTTCTATCTAATACATTGCACATTTGAGTATCACTCCAGACATTTTTTTGTTACGAGATATAAAAGCTTATTCTAATGCTAGCCGTTTAGCAGATGGAGCAACAATTGACGTATATTGCTTGAAGAACCTACTGTGCTATATTGGATATTATATTATTTGAACTTCATAGTACACGAAGTTCCTGAAGACTTGGTTGCCGATCATATCAGGACGCTTGAGCTGGAGTGACGGGACGGGACGGGATGAAATCCCATTGTGCTTTATAAATCTTTGAACTACAAGTTAAGAGCAATTTGGAAACTTCGCCAGTAGAAATTCTAATATTCTGAAAAACAAAAAAGAAGAATCGAGAATATCAACTGGTGGATTTGACAGATATTTGCTTCATATAACAATTATTTTAATTGCTTCGTAGTACGCATAATGAGAAATATAACGCAATTTATTTTCACATTCTTCTTAATTTATTCGTAACGAAAATCTTTCTGTAATTCAAATCGAATTCCGGTTTAATAATATAAATGCCACTGCTAGAAGATGAAGAAGCAGCAGTGTCAACTTTCTGCTGCAAAAGTTGTCCTTCTTGAATCCTGATACTTGTCTAGCAATATGCCTATCATCTTATTTCCTGTAGCGTCTTCATTTCGATTATTCCCCTCAAAGGTTCTGTAAATTCCATCAGAGATGACAATCATTGCAGTACCCATAAAAATCAATTAGTCTCAAAATTCCCTTCAAGAATTTGACTATTCGATTTTTCTCTTGAGATTTTTCTTTTACTCCTGTAATTCACTAAATCATAAATACTTTCTCTCCTTTTTTCCTTTCTCACTTCATTTTAAAGCATACACATCATCCATTTCTCCATTATTTCATCCATTCATTATTTCATTCCTCAACTATGTATCCATGTATCCAAACATTTATTTATTCATTCCCCAACCATCCAAGCATTTCTTCTTCCATCCGCCCATACGTCTCTCCCATTCATCCATACGTCTCCTCTATCTATCTATCTATCTATCTATCTATCTATCTATCTATCTATCTATCTATCTATCTATCTATCTATCTATCTATCTATCTATCTATCTATCTATCTATCTATCTATCTATCTATCTATCTACTCCCCCTAGTAGCCGCAGGACCTTGACGTTGGTGGGGGAGCTTGTGAGTACCAATGAAACTGGGGGCTGTACTGGTAGAGTTACTCATGCCAGAGAGATCCCAGTGGAGGTACCTGACAAAGAAGCGGCTTTCCAATAACACCAACTGAAATCCAACCCAATTGGGGCTCCCAGCTGGAGAACCTTGGTGGGACTTCCAGTTGGAGCACCACTTTGGTGTACGGGTTGGTCTACCCAAGCCAAGGTGGAAAGCATCGTGCCGAGGGCCGAATGGCACTGGGGTAGTAAAATAATCAGTGTCGCTAACGATCTCTGTAGGGCACCAGGCGACACCCTGCATTACTTAGTCTTCCCAACATATTCGGGACTCTGTGTTGGGTGACCTTTAGTTCCCCGGTTCTCGTGGGACCAAAATGCAGGACACTAGAACAAAAGAGGATGTTAGAGACTCTCCAGCTGAGGGACATCTAACATCGGATAAAGGGATGGGGATCACTGCCTCTTCCATAAACAGGCTGCACCTGGGCTCGAAAAGGATATCAGGGGCAGAAAGAAAGAGAAGAAGAAGGGAAAGGGAAGCGATGTTGAGAGCCGGGAGCACTGCGCACCCAGGCCCTTCATCTCTACCAACTGGTGTTGTGAGCGGAGCTGAACCAAAGACTCCCAAGAGGACTAGGTCTAGCACTGCCACTCCACCTTCGGCAGGGACTGAGCCTGTAAAGAGACCCAAGGGCATTGTTCCTGAAGTCTCTTACAGCGAGGCCTTAGCAACTTTTAAAATGGCTATCGTCGGGACATCATATCCTGATGACAAGCTAATAGAAAGTGACATTGGTCACATTCAGGCGGCGATCCTGAGGGGATTAGACGGCGCGCAATCTGGCGAGCCTCTACCACTCCTCAGGACATTTTCATTACAGGATGGGGCCCTGATCTACTATTGTGAGGATCAGAACTCATGTTTATGGCTCCAGAAATGCCTTAATGGAACAACAATTAGGGATAATTTTGTTCTAAAGGTAATGGATGCCAAGGAACTACCTAAACCAGTTAAGGTAGCCTTTAGGACCCGGGATCTTACGACCTCGGATCCTAAGGTGCTGCTGAGACGAGTCCAACTACTCAATCAAGGGCTCTGCACAGAGCATTGGAAAGTGGTCAACAAACAGACCGATCCAACTGGTCAGCGTTTAATTTTGCTGATAAACCAGGAATCGGCTGCAAAAATTTCAGAGAAGGGGCTGACCGCCTATACTGGGGTAGACAAGGGTCAATTCAAGATCCTACTCGACCCCAATAAAAAGGCGACTCAAGACGCTCAAGAGGCAGCTGCTGGAGTGGATGATTCTCCGGAGTCCATGGAGACTGGAATCCCGGAGGAAATTCCCGCTCAAGAGGCTGTATGAGTGAGTATTTTAATTGGGTAATTATGAAAGTAATTCAAATTAACATTCACCATTGCAAGGCAGCTTCTGCCTTACTAAGCAAGAAACTGGCTAGTGAAAATATAGACATTGTTCTCATACAAGAACCATGGGTATACAGGGGATTTGTTAGGGGAGTTAATTGTACTGGAGGCACTCTTCACTGCCCCAATACTGACAATCCAAGAACTTGCATTTATGTTAGAGACTGGATGAATGCTTTGCTTAAAGTAGAGTTCTGTTCCAGGGATGTAACTACTATAGAGACGTCCATAAGGAAGGGGGGCAGAAAGAGGATTTTACAATTCTCATCTGCCTACCTTCCTTATGATGAACCTAACCCGCCATCGCAAACGGTGAGGAGACTTGTCTCCCACTGCAAGGAAACGGGTAAGGAACTCATCATAGGGACTGATGCCAACGCTCACCATGTGCTGTGGGGAAGCTCTGACATCAATCCAAGGGGCGAACAGCTGCTGGAATATCTGGTAAGTACGGACCTGAATATTCTGAATAAAGGTAACGAACCAACTTTTGTTAATTCACAGAGAAGGGAAGTTATTGATCTAACGCTGGGGACTAAATTGGTTGAGGACCTAGTTTCTAACTGGTATGTATCATCAGATACGTCTGCATCTGATCATAGATATATATACTTTAGAATTAAATCACAGATCACTAATCCAGTGATCATTAGGAACCCGAGGAATACCGACTGGGACGCATACAGGATGGACCTATCGGCATTGACAGAGGGGATATCAAGGGACATTCGTTCTATAATAGATGTGGAGTTTGCAGCTGACCAGTTGCAACAGTCAATTCTCCTATCATATTATAATAATTCCCATGCTAAGGTCGCAGGCTCGCCAAGACTGGTTCCTTGGTGGTCAAAAGAGCTAAGCGAACTTAGACGTAATACAAGGAAACTTTTCAAACTTGCTAGGAGAACTGGTGATTGGATTACCTATCAGAGGGAACTCACCAGTTACAACAAGGCTATTCGGAAAGCAAAAAGGCAATCATGGAGGTAGCACTGCGAAGGCATCGAAAGTATTCCTAGCAGTGCCAGACTCATGAAGCTAATGGCAAAAAGTGCTAACAGAAATGTTAGCACAATGAAACTGCAAGATGGCAGTTATACACAGTCTGGAAAAGAAACGTTGCTTCAATTAGCTAACGCACATTTTCCAGATCCAGAGGTAGTTAACAATGGTCGGATGGCTGATCAGGTGCGACCGGAACTGTTCCGCTTGTGTTCGAGCAAGGAGGACTGGGCCCTGGTCAGGGATGTGATCACGTTAACCAAAATAAAATGGGCCGTTTATTCTTTTGACCCATATAAATCAGCAGGGCCTGACCAGATCATACCTGCACTGCTGCAACAAGGTATGGACTCTATACAGTCCATACTATGTAGCATCTACAGGGTCTGCCTAGCCTCTGGATATGTTCCACAGGCATGGAGGCAGACCAAGGTTATATTTATACCTAAACCGGGGCGTCCAAGCTATGCTGTTGCGAAAGCATACCGCCCGATCAGTCTCTCCTCGTTTCTTTTAAAGACACTAGAGAGATTAGTGGATAGACATATTAGGGACAAGGTGTTGAAGGAATTTCCTTTACATAAGTACCAGTTTGCCTATCTACCTGGGAAATCCACAGAAGCAGCACTTCATCAGGTAGTCTCGTCTATCGAGAAAGGGGCTGGCTTTTAAAGAAATTGCCATAGGAGCATTTCTGGATGTTGAAGGAGCGTTTGATAAAATTTCTTGCGAAGTAATACTAACAGCACTTCAAGAACACAATATACCTCCGCTTATTTGCAAGTGGATACATTACATGTTAAAAAGCAGGCAAATTACCATGAGCTTGGTTGGGGAAACGCTCAGGGTATCTGTGGCTGGGGGCTGCCCGCAGGGAGGCGTTCTTTCGCCTCTGCTGTGGGACCTAGTAGTGGATGCCTTGTTGCGGGAACTCAACGAGGTTGGGTATCTTGCCATTGGATATGCAGACGATATTGCTGTAATCGTAAAAGGGAAATTTCCTACCACAGTCGTTGACGTGCTCCAAGTAGCACTGAAAAAGATTGAAAATTGGTGTAACAGAACTAAGCTTTCTGTTAATCCTAACAAGACGGTACTGGTACCTTTCACAAGGATGAGATCTGTGGTGAACCTTAGGGAACCCACACTCTTCGGCGAAAGAATACCATACTCTTCACAGGTTAAATACCTTGGACTTATTCTAGACAAGAAATTAACCTGGAAAGATCATTTAGATTATTGCATAGCCAAAGCATACAAGGATCTTTTGGACCTGTAGAAGGATGCTTGGCAAAACATGGGGTCTAAAACCTAGGATTGTGTACTGGATATACATTACTATGGTTAGACCTATACTCTCTTACGCTGCACTTATGTGGTGGCCAAGAGTTAAATTAAGGAACTGTAGAACAGAACTCAACAAGTTGCAAAGAGTGTTCTGCATTTCAGTTACGGGAGCCTTCGGAACGACTCCTACAGCGGCAATTGAAATGCTAATAGGACTCACTCCTCTGCATATTTGGATTGAAGCTGAGGCCCTTAAGGCATTTCACAGAATTTGCCGTCAGACAAAGGTGTTCAATGTTGAACACCTTAATCATCTCAAACTCCCTTGGGATAGGAGTGTCGGTGATGCCCTGGGCATGGAAACTGACATCCTAGAACCAAGGGTTTTGTTTGACAAAAAGTTTACAGTTACCTACCCAGAACGTAGAGAATGGAAGGACCGGACTAAACTGGTTAACAATAAGGGCCCAGTTTGGTATATGATGGCTCCAAAACCAAATCAGGAACCGGGGCTGGATTGTTTGGCAATGGTACCAGACTTTCTTTTAGCCTAGGTCAATACGCCACTATCTTTCAGGCTGAGGTCTTTGCTATCTTAGCCAGTGTAAGGGAAAGTATTAGGAGGGGCTATTCAGGTAGACACATCCTTATACTTTCTGATAGCCAGGCGGCACTAAAGGCGATTGAATCGCCTTTGGTCAAGTCGAAACTGGTACTGGAGTGCCGGAATACCCTCATGACACTGGCAAACAATAACTCGGTTCATCTGAGGTGGGTACCAGGACATACAGGGATTCACGGAAACGAGAAGGCGGATGAGGCTGCTAAAGATGGAGCTGAGACCCCATTTATAGGACCAGAACCTGTGTTGGGACTATCTTCAAGACCAGTTAAGCAGGTCATCAGGGATTGGGCTCACAGACGACATATTAGCTACTGGAACTCAATTAAGGGCTGTAATCACAGCAAGGCCCTTATCAAAGGTCTTGCAAGGACAAAATCGAATGAGCTGCTGAGACTTAGCAAAAAGCAGCTCTCTTGGGCAACAGGATTTCTTACAGGACACTGTGCCCTGAAGAAAAACTTATACAGGATTGGACTTATTACTGACCCACTGTGTATAAGATGTTCACAAGGAGATGAGTCAGTAACTCACTGCTGTGCCTTTGTAATGCGCTTGCGCAACAAAGATCTCTCTTTTTTGGGAGTCACTTTCCAAAACTTGAAGAGATCTCAAAGGCCTCAGTCCAAAGTTTGATACAGTTCATCAAGAACTTGAAACTTTTGGACTGAAAGGGATGAAAGACGGGGATGCGCAATAGATCTTATAGGTCGCAGTGCTTGGGCCGGAAGGAACACCCCTGTTAAATCTAATCTAATCTAACTATCTATCTATCTATCTATCTATCTATCTATCTATCTATCTATCTATCTATCTATCTATCTATCTGTCTGTCTGTCTGTCTGTCTGTCTGTCTGTCTGTCTATCCGTCTGTCTGTCTATCCGTCCAACCGTCTATCCGTCTATCTATCTCTGTCTATCTATCTATCTATCTATCTATCTATCTGTCTGTCTGTCTGTCTGTCTGTCTGTCTGTCTGTCTGTCTGTCTGTCTGTCTGTCTGTCCGTCCGTCCGTCCGTCCGTCCATCTATCTATCTATGTCTCTGCCTCTGTCCGTCCGTCTATCCATCCATCCACCTACCCAACCGTCTATCTATCGATCTATCTATCTATCTATCTATCTATCTATCTATCTATCTATCTATCTATCTATCTATGTCTCTGTCTCTGTCCGTCCGTCCGTCCATCCATCCATCCATCTATCTACCCACCTACTCACCCGTCCACCCGTCTGTCTGTCTGTCTGTCTGTCTGTCTGTGCCTGTATGTCTGTCTATCAACCATCCACCCATCCATCCATCATTTCCTCTACCCATTCCTCAATTCCTCTATCCATCTATCCCTTCAACCACTTTTCCATACTCTTACCCATATCTCCCTCCATACAGCATGCATCTTTTCCTCCATTTCTCCACCCCCTCATCATCTCTCCCTTTATTCATTCCTCCATCTTTTCACCGTTTTCATCCATGCTTCTACTCCCCCCTATCTCTTCCTCTAACCATTCCTCCATTTTCTCATTTATTTCTTTCTCTGTCCATCTTTCCAATTCTCTACCTCATCAATCCTGCTGTCTGTCCGTCCATCTCCCCACCTTTTTTCCTCCCTCCATTAATTTTTTCATCTGTCGGTATGTCCATTTTCTCATTCGTCCGTCAATCCATTCATGCGCCCATTCGCTTCTCATCCATCCGTACTGACACTCATTCACCGTACAGCTGTGCCTTGCTATCCGCTTTAATTACTTTGATTGTGATTAAGCTGCAGTCGGACTTTGAATGTAGAATGCGAAGAACAAATCGGCGGCGAGGCGGGCACAGCAATCCGCTCGCAGTAGCAAATAATAACACAGGAATGCTAGCCCACATTCCTGGCCAGCAGTCTTGATTTCGCACATTTGCTGTAGCCTCCCGCGTTATTGTATAAAGCACGATACAGTGGGCACACCGTGATGCCGGGGAGGGTGGGCGAAGCGTTGCTCGCATCTTCATTCCACAAATCCCCCGCGGTGGTTGCCCGCAATGACAAGACCTTATAAGCGACTGTCAGGTCCGTAAAAACGAGCAATTTGTATCGCACAGCGCGCGTGTTTTACCGGCTTCGAGTCAATACAACAGGATTCTTCGCATGCTCCACATATCGCCGAAACGTTCTAACAGCTCCCTGGACGAATCCCACAAAGAACGATAAGCAAATGGAAATTTTGCTGGGTTTTGAAGAGCATAAGCCGGAGAACACAAAATAAATGCTTGCAGACAAATACGTTCAATTACCCAGTTAAAACGGCTAGCCAGTGAGGTAAGCCTGGGTTGCAGAATATCTCGGATATCACTCATCCTGTCTGTGAATTTTGTGCGATTTTCTGAGTCGTAAATTCAAATGTTTCCATGAGACTTTAAAATAAAATGGAGGGAATATGAATCCCAAGTTACAAATTGATTATGTCTTATAAATAGACCGAGGATCTGCATGAAAATGCATTTTTATTGATATGTTGTAGGCCTATTTAAGATGTACTCATATTATAAGCCTATATTTGCGTTTCGAAGGAAGTTGAATCAACTAAGATCTATTTTATTTTGCATGTTGTGCTTATTTCAACAGTTTTGATGAAATAGATAGTAACTTATATAGGTACTGTATCAGGGGCGAAATGTAGATGTTTATAGGGAGGACTAGTGTCTACAAAGTTGCTGCAGAAGGCCTCTGGCCCAATGATGCAAGTGGCCCGAGGTTTAAACATGAAATTTCGCCAAAAATTGATACAATATTTTGTGACACACTAGTCCGTAATTGAATAAATTAAAACTTTTTGATAAGAGTTTTAAGTTAGAAATTCGCTTTGTGCTTTTATGTCTTGTTTAGCGTGTTTTGTTTTGGTATCTAGGGATGTGTACACTAGAAAAAAAATAATACGTAGAATAAAAATTATTCGTTGAAGAAGGCCATGCCTGACGCTATTATTTTTTGTTGTTAAGTTACCAGTCTCTGAATTTAATAAACAATATTCTGTTATGTTGGAAATGATGTCGGGATCTGTTGAAACCGAAATTCCTTCTGAAGTTGTTATTAAAGCCAAACAAGCTGAAGATAAGTTATTGTCAATTAAATATAAGTATAAGTAAACAAACGACATATTTTTTGGCTCTAGAGCCTATAAAAGCTTTTTAGGCCACAAAGATATAATAAACTGTTTTACATATATCGCATCCATGGAGAAATTGAACAATATTATGGACTAATGCGCCACATAATACATATTTTAGCTAAATATATAATTGCACATTTTTAAAGTTTTGTGTACATTTTTACGATGAAATTAAAAAAAATGTCTGAAAAATGTTCAAGGAATTCGTGACTCTTGGGAATGGTCGAACATTCCAATATGTTTCGTTATTTATATTATGCTTTGTTTGAACTACTCCCAATAAGGAAGCTACCGGTGTGGCTCTTTAAATATTAAACCTATTTAGACTAAAATTTGGGCGTAGACTTTTGTGGAGACATTCCCAATACTGTATAATATTTTTAGACTAGTTTTTAGAAAGTGTGATTTTTGGTCAGTTTGGACCTTCATTTCCCGTCAATTTTCATTCAAAGTGCACCAAAGCATTTCATAATCAGCTTATTTTTTAATTTGTAATGCAGATTGAAGTGCACACCTCTACAGTTCTTATTATAGTTGCATATTTTGCCAGTTTTAGTACATATATAAACCTACCTATATATGTTCAATGTAGTTATAAAGTAAATTTAATTAGGTAAAAATTAACGAAAATGATCGAAAATGAACTCAGAGAGCAGACATTTTTCTTCGGTAACTCGATCGCCGGTATGAGTATATATATATATATATATATATATATATATATATATATATATATATATATGTATAATATTTTCGTTTTAAGTTGTCTATTTTTACTGCTTGCTCCTGCAACGTGTAATGATTAATAATATCAGGCAGTCGGTTCAGATATCTTCCCAATTCACACGTGTTCTTCCTATGGATATTTTTCGTTGCCTGGGATTCTGTAGTCATTTATTCGCATGAGCTTCCCCGCCATTCCAACCGTTGGAATTCAGTATATTTGACAATATAACATTTGTTGTATTTGCACATCTTGGTACCGGTACTTCATAAATGGGACCTAGTACCATGTCTCGAATTTTGCTCTCAGAAATCAGCAACAACCTTTCTGGATCAATGTTTTACACACAATAGGCTTATTATTTACAACAATTACCTTTCATCAAAGTATTAGGGGCTGCAAGACAATAAACATTTTTAAAAATAGCTTAAAGGATAACCTTCTTACTAATTCACCCTAATTATACTGAATTAACGGTCATTGACTATATGGTAACTTATTTTTTTAGACATGCATCCTCATAGCGCTGTATTTTCAAAATTATCTCTCAATAATCTCTTCCTATTATCTAACATTATTTTAGATAATATATTAACGTTGTATGTATTTTACTTTAATTCTGCTACACAGTTTGTATTTCATTGTTTAATTAATAGTTCATGGTATTTTACTGTTTAATTCATAAGTAACTCTTGTATACACGTAACTTTTATCTAAATTAAATTGTTGTATTCTTTGCAGCTTGTAAGTTCATACATATGTATATAGGCTATCCTTTTTCTGGTTGAGTGGAAGAGAAGGCCCTACTGCCTTAACTCTGCCAGCTAAAATAAATTATTATTATTATTATTATTATTATTATTATTATTATTATTATTATTATTATTATTATTATTAAAGTGGACCGGGTATCCTGAGCGTATGGCTGTTGCGTATAAATGAAATAAGTGAAAAAATTTTGCTATCACTCTTTAACATGTAATCTATCAATTTACAATTTTTACAACATACACACATTATTTGCAGGTATATTTTTATTTTTAAATTATCTTTCTACCTCATACACTTTATTTTATAAAAATCTTTAAACCTGAAAAAGATTAATTAAATTTAATTAAAACATAGGTATTTTAGAAACATTTTTCTCAAAAACTGCTATGGCCAGGAGGGTGAAATTTTGCTTATTTCTATTTCATATACCAGTACAGAAGCATGGCCACTTTCGTCTAGTTATCTAAATTATTATGGATTTTACAGCCAGAAAAGTAAAAAAAAAAAAAAAAAACGAACATTTTAAAATATTTTTTTTTAGGGTAGAAAATAATTTTTCTTATATTTAACGAATATTTATAATGTCACAAATATGGCGGTAAATATAGTCAAATGCATCGGAAATATGCTTGAGTTTTTAGGAACCTGTAGTTCAAAGGGTTTCTGAAAAAAAAAAATGTTCCTAAATTCATATGTATTTAACTTAAATTTAATGAATAGTTTTCATATGTCACATTTTTTTTTTTATAAAATCAAGTATATCAGGTAGAAAGACAAAACTAAAAACCGAAATATACCTGCAGATATTGTGTGTATGCTGTAAAAATTGTAAATTGATATATTCAAAAGATGAAGAATAATAGTAAAATTTCTTCACTCATATACAACAGCCATATGCTCAGACTACCCAGTCCCCTAAATGTCTGAGTATAAGACAGGTTCTTCAACCATAAATTATTTCTTTGAGAAGTGTGTTCTAATATATGTTTATGCAGATTTTATGTCGTGTTCGCTTGTAATTAATACTTTTATTTATAAGCAACATGTTTTTGATACTTTAAATTAGTACTATTCCAGCATTCCCGTGAAGAGAGTTGCTATACCACGAAAAGCCAAAGTCAGAATAAGTAAATAAATAAATGAAATGAGTAAATAAAATAAGGTACTTCAGATCCATTAAAGACTGCTCTAGGTTATAGGAGACATTAAAGACAAATTGTTATAAGTTTGCACCTTACTACGAAGAAAGATTGTACGGCTCTCAAACATGTTTGCGGCTTGCAATATGACAATTCTACCGCTCCAAGCCACTCATCACACAGAGACTGCAGAAACACTACTAGACATCATAGCAACTACAAATCCCCACAAAATAATAACGCACGGACAACTACCGGCGCCTGGGATTTCTGCACATGATATTATATTTGTAGAGTATTCATTGCAGTGTCCTAAGGCAACACCAAAACGCATTCAGTATAGGGATCTGCGACATATCAACGACGCCTCTTAAATTTCTGACGCGTTATTACTGCCATGGCGTGATGTTTGGACTCTCCGTACAGTAGACGAAAAAGTACAAGCTTTTAACAACCTTGTTATTACATTATATGACAAACATGCCCCAATAAAAACTAGACGCATTATGAGACCTCCAGCTCCCTGGATGACTACAGAAATCCGATCATTGATGAGAGACAGAGACGAAGCTTTTCGGAAATTCAAGAGACTAAAAAGTGACATAGATTTCTTGCGGTACAAGCGACTAAGAAATATGACCACACAGACGATTAGAAATGCTAAGCTTAGACATACTTACAGCCTCATTGAACCTGATATTAGAGCATCCGATATGTGGAGAAATGTTAGGTGAATGGGACTGGGACAATCTAAATCACAAATTGACAATACTATTTGTCTAGATGATTTAACATCCACCACTACCCACGCACCTGACGCCGCAACGAAACAACAGACTATTAATGAATTAATCTCTACACCCGCCCCAGCACGAGACAAGTTCTTCTTTTCCTACATAACACCTTCTGACGTAAAATCAGCACTAAAGCGCATCAAGTCAAAATCACAAGGAGTAGACAATATAAATATAGAACTTCTGAACAAAATTATGGACATAATTCTTCCGACACTAACCCATATATTCAATGCATCCATAATGACTTCACATTACCCAGACATATGGAAAAAGGCTATTGTTCGTCCCCTTCCTAAAATTAAGTTACCTGTAACACCTAATGACTATAGACCAATTAATATTCTTCCTGTTCTCTCAAAAGCTTTGGAAAGAATTGTGCACAAACAACTGACAGATTACCTCAATACTCACAATATTCTTGACCCTTACCAATCAGGCTTCAGAACGGGACACAGCACATCGACTGCACTGCTTAAAGTGACTGAGGATATACGTGAAGCTTTAGACAAAGGACAGATCACAATACTAACACTTTTAGACTACTCCAAAGCCTTCAACACTGTAGATGTTGACTTACTAATTGCAAAATTAAGAGTACTGCATTTTTCTGATAATGCGTTAGCGCGGATGGACTCCTATCTTCGTGAACGCCAACAGTGCGTGTCTATTAATAATCGTTATTCCACTTGGCGTACCACGAAGACTGGCGTACAACAAGGCTCTGTCCTAGGACCTTTACTATTTTCTATTTATATTAATGATATTTTTTCTAATCTAACATCCTGCCGACACCATACGTATGCTGACGACATACAAATCTATCTGCATACTCGACCTAACTACATAAATGACGCCATAACTAAAGTTAATGATGACTTGAATTCTATATCCATATGGTCGAAAACGCACGGACTTAATTTAAATGCAAGTAAATCGCAGGCAATCTTAATAGAACATCAAAGCTCGAAGTGTGACAAACAAAATTTGCCACCGATAATTGTAAATAATACTACTATTCCATACAGTACGACTGTGAAGAACCTTGGTATTTATATGGATTGTCACCTGGAATGGAATGAACAAGTGAATCACACTTCCAAAAAAATATTTTCCATTATTCACTCATTAAAGCGACTGAAGAACTTTCTTCCTGATAAATTAAAATTAATCCTTGTACAAACACTCGTGATGCCACACTTTGACTACTGCAATATTATATTAAGTAACCTAAATGCAAATTTGAGGAACAGGCTACAACGTGTGCATAATGCGTGCGTCCGTTATATTTGTAATATTCGTAAGTATGATCATGTTTCCCCGTCTTTCCAAACTCTGTCTTGGCTAAGGCTAAGCGATCGACGAGCCCTGCATTCTCTTGTTCTCTTATTTCAAATTCTGCGCACCGCTACCCCAATGTATTTGGCTTCTCGTTTTCAAAATTTATCCGCATATCATCAGCTAAGTACAAGATCTCATTATAACAATTTACTCATTATACCCTACCACAAGACATCTTTATATTCTTCATCCTATACAGTTTCAGTTGCTAGAAATTGGAACTCGCTTCCGAGTGATATAAGGGGTTGTTGGACAATAGCTTCATTTAGGTCAAATTACATAAATTCTTACTTAACAGATGAATTGCTGATTAATATTTGTTACTTATAATGAAACTAACATCTGTCCATTCTTATTATTATTATCTTTAATTTCTCTAAATAGATTTACAAAACCTCTAATGGCAATTACATTAATATTTTCATTATAGAAATAGAAATATATATATTATCCATATTCCTAGTAACATAGTCCTAGTAAGCTTATATTAAATTAATTTTCATCATTTTACTAGCTATCTCAAATATTAAATTAATTATAATTCATTGAATTAAATTAGCTCATAAATTAAGTTACTACTTTACCTTATAGATTTATCTAAATTTAAATAAATGTGTAGTGAAGATTATTGCTGGAGAACCTTTTAAGTGTAGTGAAAATATTTGTAATTTAAATTTATGTATTGTATTGATTAAGGCTGGTTGAGTGGAAGAGAAGGCCTTATGGCCTTAACTCTGCCAGCGAAAATAAAACATTATTATTATCATTATTTTTCTAGCTTATTCTGCATCTTTAAATTGTAGTAGGCCTACTTGCAATTGATTGCCCGATATCAATACTTTTTTATAATCTAATAACGTGTAGTGGTAATGATGATGATGATAATAATAATAATAATAATAATAATAATAATAATAATAATAATATGATAATAATAATAATAATAATAATAATATAATAGTAATATTTCATTTTACAATGTTGAAAAAATTACCGCAGACTTTATATTGAAAGCTGAATCTACTGGATTTACTTATCCTCCATATATCATATCTTCTTTATCCAAAATTAAAGATTTCGTTTCAAATCTTGGTAGCAATAATACAGTAAATTAACAAGAGTCGCAATTACAACTCCTTGACGGAACTTACTTAAGTCTCAGATTCGAGTCCCGGTTACAGTGACAGAGATGAAAGTACGGGTCAGCCTTGCCACTGAAGAAGCCCTGAATCGTGGACTAGTGTTTAACAATTTTCTCAACACGTATTATGGTACTGTCCAAATTTCACGAGAAGATCCCTGCGAGGGGAGTATGTTCTTTGCAGTGCAAGAGGAGAGAGTAAGCCAGTAACTCGGCGTTCTTGAGGGAGCAGATGGATGGGAGTGGTGTCATTGGCTGACTGGGACAAACAAGACTCAGTCAATGGCCGGCCGGTTCCGTGTCGGAGATAGGTTATAAGAGTGGGGGAAAAACTCGCATTCCTTGCTCGGATCTCCTAGTGAAATGCGGACTGTATGCTCCATCACATTTCGAGCTTTACTTCTTAATTCATAACTGTCCGATTTTCTTTAATTGTATGGCATATCTTGGGTTTGAGATAAATGAGCAATAGGCTTAGAGCTCACATACCTGTCACGTAAATCCCGAATGCAAAATCGCCTTACCTTTCATAGTTTTTCCCTTCTATCCCAATGTCATTTTCGTAATATATCTATGAGATATCGATATTAGACAATTAACACTTTAAAAAATGTAGTCATATTAATATTTTGTAGACCTATTTAAGCAAATCTTCAATAATTAAATGTTGGTTGGCGTCTCTCAAAATTTAGAATTCTTAAATGCAAAATCAGGCGAGCTTAAGTTCGAACGAAAGCAACGAACTGTGTGAGTGTTTTGTTTCGTGTTGTAACTTTGAACTATATTAACCAAACATTCAAAAAGTCTAGGTGCTTGAGACAGTCTAATATTTGTTCATAACACTGACAAAACTTAAATTGGAACAGAAGAAATAGCCAAAAATTTGAAGGTAGGCCTATACCATAATCATTATGCTGATGAATTAAATGAAGAGACAACGTTAATATTTTATGGAGAAATGATTGTACCAGAGAGAGAGAGAGAGAGGGAGAGGAAGAGGAAGAGAGATAGAGAGTGTGAGAATGTGTGTGTGAGAGTGTGTGTGTGTGAGTGTGTGTGTGTGTGTGTGTGTGTGTGTGTGTGTGTGTGTGTGTGTGTGTGTGTGTGTGTGTGTGTGTGTGAGAGAGAGAGAGAGTAATGCGGATATATGGCGGGACTGTGATCCATTTTCAAGTTGCACACCACTTCGGCGGGCCACGTTATGCATGATGTGTATTTGTGAAGAGTTATGTCTTGTACTAGGGTGACTGTATGTGTAAGTGTTCGTGTAGGCCTAAGTGTAGTGTAGGGAATGGGTGAGGATGATGACGAAGGTGAAGAAGGGAGAAGGGGAAACCCGGTGCTGGCACGTAGCCTACCCCTGTCGAATAGCACCAAGGGGGCCGCCAGGCTTAACGTCCCCATCCGACGGACGAATCACTATTAACGGTGACATATGCCTTCTTTTCATATGCATTGCGGAGAGATTCGGGATTTAAAGCAGGCATATTGGTGAACAATCTAGTGATTAGAAGTTGTGCACCGCCATCTCGCCTAGTCCCGAGGTAGAAATTTTACATGAAAACTTCTGACCCCGCTGGGAATCGAACCCGGGCCGGCTAGTCTGGAGGCAGACAGGCTACCATAGAGCTAACTCGGCAGACTTTGTACCAGAATGTGTCATAAAGGAAATTAAAAGGGGAGAAATTGCGGGATTCAAGAAACAGGCATGACATTCAAGAACTTTATAATTATGGAAAAGTTAGATGTTAATAGAATATATGAAAGAACAGCCTATATAAAGAAACTTTCTATCTCAAAATAGTAGAACCACGTACAACGCATTGAAAACGACAGAGTATTCAAGATATTACTCCATAGCAAAACAAGAGGACAGAGAAATATATCAAATACACACAAGAGATGGAAAGGTCAACTTCTCTTCAGTGGGAATTCCGTTAATCCAATCATGCGCGTTACTAATTGAAGAGGCATCGGTTTTCCGCTTCGGAGACTTAGGTTTAATCAAAATGTAATTTGGGATTGACAAATAGACTTCTAAGGTAAATATAATTGATGAAATGCCTTTTTCATTGGAATCAAATTGTCCGCTGCTGTCAATCACTTTGTGGTTACTGGTAATGGATTTCAACCACTACATGTAGAAATATATACAAATTACGCAGTCGTTTCTAACAAATGTCCACTAGTAGCAAAGCTAGGCGTGTGGACTATACGGAGACTAATTTGTCACTATTTCACATCGTCAGTTTCTCATTTATTAAAATATCAGATCGTGTTTAAATCAGTTCCGAATGACACTTGTACAACGTAAAATATGTTTATGTGTGTAAGATGTAGGCTAGGGTACATCGAATTATAAAGTGCGTTATTTTTCCTGCTCTGATATTGTCTTTAAAATTCTTATTGTAGATTTATGGGTGTTATTCCTGTAGATTATATTTTTTATGCTTCCGGACAGATAATACTCGCACACGGTAACACCTGGAGAACGTGCAGGCCATAACCCTCGTTGAGACAGAATATTGAAAATATGCGTGTTGTCTCTCAATATATAAGGTATTTCAAAAGTCAGTTCAAATATTAGACCGCTATAAATATTATAATATTTGAGATAGGGAAAAAATAAAGACATCACAGTGTTAGGCAAACAACGGGGTTTACAAAACATTGGGAAGATGTCCGCCGTTCTCTTGTTCAACGTACAGCATTCTGTCTGCGACACCATGCACTGCATTTTGCAGATAATGTCTTGGAATACTGGCAATTTCTTGCGAGATAGCATCTTTCAGTTGCAGAATGGTTGTTGGATGTATCAGGAAAACTCGTTCTTTAAGGTAAACCCACAACCAAAAGTCGGCCGGATTGAAATCTGGAGATCGCGAAGGCCACATTGTTGGAAAGTGCCTACTGATGACACGATCGCCAAACATTTTTCTGAAAGTTTAATAATGAAACGCGCCCTGCAAATTTATTGGAGTTAAAAATTTCGCGCTCCTCACATCATACTCACCTGTGAAGGAACTAGTAAACATCGAAGGATAACACTTTGGCTGGAACTGTTATGGTTGGTGGAAGAGGATCCGAAAATTCCAAAAAATCGCTGCTATTGTTGAGTAAACTTCTATTCGTATTTCACAAAAAGTACCAATGTTTATTTCTTTCATAAACAATTTATAGTTTCTCATTTCAAGTATTTATCTCCTTTCAAACCTAAAATATTACCATTCACTATGTTCATGGTTTAGTTAATGCATATTTATGTATTTAGTGGCAGCCACCGGTGTAGCTCGGTAGGCTAAGGCGCTTGCCTGCCGATTAGGAGTTGCGCTCGGGCGCGGGTTCGATTCCAGCTTGGGCTGATTACCTGGTTGGATTTTTCCCGAGATTTTCCACAACTATAAGGAGAATGTCAGGTAATCTATGGCGAATCCTCGGCCTCATTTCGCCAAATACCATCTCGCTATCACCAAGCCCATCGACACTAAATAACAGCGTCGTTAAATAACCAAGTTAAAGAAATGTATGTAGTGGCTATCAGTGTTTAATTTAGAAGGTTTTTTATTAATTTGAATATTAAGCATTTAATTGAAATTGTCAGTTATATGTAACAACTGTGCTGCCGCTATTTAATGTCTCATTCTGTTTGCATTTATATAATATATAAATATTCTAATGCAATAATAAAGTTAATGTTCATTTATTCAAAAAAACAGAGACACCGACACCGACAATGCAAGGAACCTATTTAAAAAAACAGAGACACCGACACCGACAATGCAAGGAACCTATGCTCCGTTACCACACACTCGGTTGTTTGGGGCGAGCGAGCTAGAGAGATGCACAGTGCAAATCAGTTGATGACCACAGGTTTAATGGATGTGTTCTTGGTTTAGCAACTATTGCGTTGCCATTGTGTTCATAGTTGAATAGTAATTTTGGTAATTTATTGCTTTCTCGTTGCAAGTAATGATTATTTTCAAGCCTGCTTTTTGTTATACGTATGTTTTCAGATAGCTTAAACATATTTTGTACTTTTTTTAAATATTTTCATTTCTGTGGTGATTTAATAAAGTGAAGCCAGTTACTTCGGAGGAATTTCATGTAATTAAATTCCATACTTCCTTTATTGTTTCGATCCAACGACCGCCACTCATATCACTATATAGTATTATTAAATGGGCAGCTATTGTTGAATAGGATTTTAATTTATTTGTTTGTATAGCTTTGTTCCAGATTGTCTGCCGAATGGTCCGATAATATTTTTTTAAATCTGTTTGTTAGGCAGGTAGTCATAGTATTGTTGTCAGTTTCGAGCACCACATTGTGGCATTTCATAGACTTTTTTTTTGTTTGTCTATGTTATATTAACTTTCATATTTTATTGTCAGACGAGTTTATCTTTTCCCCAAGATTTGATATGCTCTTCGTCTGATTCTACTTTCAAATCACTCCATTCCTTTTGGGGGGAGGGGTTAGTTCTTAAAGCTCTGTGATCACATAAATATTTCGTTCTGTGCAATAAATTTTTCTTATACTACCCTTCTTACAGTATAGAAAATTTTAGAGAACGTACTGAAAAGTTATGTTTCCTATTTTTAATCGAACTAGATATATACATGTGGATGTATATTTGAACAAAACCAAAGCCGGTAGCTTTCTGGGAATTTTATGTTTACCTCTATAGAACTATAATTATTTTTCTATATAATTTTATTTGTGGTCAACATAATTTTATAAGTGTTACAGTGCTTCTGTAACATCATTATGATAGAATAAATGCGAATCTTGAAAACGAATTCTCAATCTCGCTTCATCATCTCAACGAAATTCTTTAAAACTCACGCGCTTCAAAATAATATTACAGATCACGTGATTTCATAGTTCTGTGTGTACAATGTATAGCTTTGTTTGTGTCACACAACAGATTTAGTATAGTTTTCGTAGTAAGCTACAAGTAATTAATTTTGCTACTTCTGCTGGATCGCATTTTTAAATTAACTAATGTAAAGACTCCATATAATACCATCAAACTTTGAAAATTTCATCCTTTTTCACTTGTAAGAAAATGTACTTCAGATGTAAGAGGGTACAACAATGAGGCAGTAGAGCAAGTGGACAGCTTCAAATACTTGGTGTGTACTATAAGCAGTAACATGAGCTGCTGCCAGGAAGTCAAAAGGAGGATAGCATTGGCCAAGGAAGTTTTTAATAGAAAAAGAGCATCTTCTGTGAACCTCTGGAAAAAGAACTAACGAAGAGACTAATGAAGTGCTTTGTATGGAGTGTGGCTTGTATGGGGCAGAAACATGGACATTACGACGAAGTGAAGAGAAGCGAATAGAAGCATTTGAAATGTGGATATGGAGAAGAATAGAACGTGGAAAGTGGACAGAGAGAGTACGAAATGACGCTGTGTTGGAAAGAGTGGGTGAAGAAAGAATGATACTGAAACTGAGTGAGAAGAGGAAAAGGAATTGGTTGGGTCACTGGCTGAGAAGAAACTGCCTACTGAAGAATGCACTGGAAGAAATGGTGAACAGGAAAAGAGTTGGGGGTAAAAGAAGATATCAGATGATAGACGACTTTAAGATATATGGATCATATGAGGAAACGAAAAGGACGGCAGAAAATAGGGAAGATTGGAGAATGGTGGGTTTGCAGTGAAAGACCTGCCCTTGGGCAGAACACTAAATGAATGAGAGTACAACAACTAACTTATTATGGAATTGAAAAATATAAATATAATTTGTAACTACACTGCTCAATAAAGTCTTAGGGACTTATTTAAATTTGCGTATTTTATGCTATATTTCTGACAATGACATCAGTGAAATACTTACTCCATGGCGTTGCCATGACAACATTTTGTACAATTAATTGTTTATTTTATACATTTTCATGCTTGGTTCTTCAATGTAACATTATAAAGATATCTTCTAGTCAGTTTAAAATCATACGAAGTCCTCTCATTTAATCATGGAACGTCGTCATCTCACAACTTCTGAAGTTCTCAGAGCTGTTGAAATGATAGCTAGAAGGTGGTCAAACCCAAGCTCTTGTTGTTCGAGTGTTGAACACATCATGGAGTGTTATTAACCATTGTGGCTACGTTATCAAGTCACAGGTAATGTTAAGGAATGTCATCAAGGTCGAGGAAGTAAAACAACAGCACGGTAGGATCGATTTCTGGTCCTGCACACTAAATGTCAGCGGACTGTCACTGCCAGGCAAGTTGTATCTGTCCTCCAGGACACTCATGCAGTTATAAGTGACCAGACTATAAGAAACCGACTTCATGTAGCATCACTCTTCTCTCGAAGCCCTCTCTGAGTACCAGCCTTTCGGAGAAACAATCGGGCAGTAAGTCTAACATGAGCACAAGAACTTGTCAATTGGCATTATGAAAAATGTGCTCATGTTATGTTTTCTGATGAGCCTAGATTCTGGTTTTACCCCGATGGAAGGCGTATTTGGGTTTGACGTCAATCTGGGTCAGCAGAAAGACTTCGTCACATTCAGGAAGTCCATAGCTACGGAGATGGTTCAATCATGGTGTGGGGAGGAATCATGGTGGACAGAAGAACACGGCTCGTTTTCCTGGAAGAGACAATGAATCATAATATGTACTTAAATTCTGTTCTGCAACCAATTGTGAGAACATTCGCTAATGTCCTAAGAGAACTTTTTATTCTTATGCATAACAATGCCCGCGCTCATACTGCTCAAGCGATTTGTATATGGTTTCTGCAAGAAGAGATTTCTGTACTGCCTTGGCCTGCTTAGTCCATGATCTTAATCCTATAGAACATATATGGGGTTACTTCAGAGGGCTGTAACAGCACGTATGGAGAATAGAACATATTTATTACATCTTAAATATATTTTGCTTTTTAGATAGACATCAAGGAACAGATATAGGCCTACAACGAGCCAGATTATAGGCTTAGTTACGGAATTTGCCTACATTTAGCAAGGCCCTTCAAAAATGTTGAAGGAGATATTATTAAGGAACCCGTAATAATGTTTGCAGAAGAATTTTACTCTAGCCTAATGACAAAGTATCAGTCCGTTGTCATGGTACATGATATTAAGAAATATATTTTGCTAAATAAAATAATATATAAGTTGAGTTATGAGCAGAAATATATGTTTGAAATGCACTGTAACATTATTTCCAATAAAAATTTAGCAGTAAAAGTGCATCACTGATTTCATCGTAGTTATAAGTCAGTGATAATATTGTGGTTTATATATTATATTACTCATTGAACTTTAAAACACTCCGTTTCATAAAATTCTACAATGCACGCCACTGGTGCGGAGACCTTGCTTCCGAAAGGAGAACCTTTGACGCACCTTGCCAACGGGTCAAGAGCACCCTCGTTTGGGTAAAGCGTGCATGGGTCTTCTTTACAAGTACGCATCGTATTCTGACCCTGATGACGAAATCTTTACTGTTTATGTTTGGTATCATAGGCCCTGAGATGTTTACATCGTGAATTCATACGCTTTAATATTACGGATATAAGTAAATTGGTGTTATTGTACCAATACAAGGCATTTCACTTAATAGTGATGTTACTGACTACAAAATAAGGCAGAATTAGTTAGCTACTAAACTGCTAAAGTAATGAAGCAGTGGATCATAGAAATTATACTTCAGCTCCATTACCTAAAAGAGAGGCATTTTACATCCCTAAATTTCTCCAACCGTCAGACATAGGCTTAGTATACTGTTAATCATTTCGTTTGGAAGTATAGAAGGTCATTGTCTCAATCACTGTACCAAAAACGTAATAAGTTCTTCATCGCTATGTCTTCTGAAAAAAATTAACTGCTTGCTTTTATAGAAATTTAAATATTACATAGAAAATAAAATATTACCGTACATATTTAATTTCATATGGCTCAGAGAACTGGAATCCGATGTGGCTTAGTGGATAAAGCGTCAACACGTAGAGCTGAAAACCCGGGTTCGAGTTCCGGTGCCGGAGAGAATTTTTTCTCTGTTCTATCCATCCTTCATCATAATATGGTAACGCAGAATTCCTGCACGTTACTTCGATACATCATAATAATAAAACTTCACAAGATTTGTTTTAAAATTCTTGCTCAGTTAAAAGCATGAAGGGATGGGAGGAGAGTGTAGGAGAGGCCAGCGAACGTCAAGGCCACAGATTATACAAGGCGAAAGTTCGAGCGAGCTGTGAGAGATCAGCTTCTTGAAAGCAGACTTCGGTTCTTGTCACGCTCGACAAATTTCAACCGAACATAGAGCTTGAAATGCACGACACTAGTACACACTATACTAGACTGTATTACACTACATACAGTATACACTTTGTTATAATACAAATGGTAATACGAACTTTTTAAGCATTTACAATTGGAGAAACCACAAATACAGACTTCACACAGTAGCATCAGAATAAACATCAACACATGAATATTGATTCAAACGTAAGTACATAAACAGTATTAATATTCTTAGGTATTTTTCATCCCTTCCAACCAAATGAGTTACCGAATAGGTGACTCTCGTCTTGTATGACTTTTATGTAATCTTTCTGAATTATTGTTGTATTTGAACCCGTTTTATCCCTTTGGTGTCTCTGGGGTACGTACGAGTTTCCCATCCAAGAGGTCCATGGTTCGATTTGCGGTATAGGCAGTGGAAGAAATTTATCTTCCGTTTACGGGACTAGGTAATTGCTCGTTGTCTTTCGATTGTCCTGTGGTGTCTCAGCGGTGGCTAGTGTTGATCCAGAGACAATACCCTCCGTCCCCTACATTGTAGTGATCTATGAGTTGATTCTACATTGGAGGTAAAACAGATAAAGAAAGAACCTCTTTTATAATTTTCAACAATGATAAATAATTAATGCTTCAATTAATAATTATGACTGCAGGTTTTGGTTTTATTATCCTATTTAAGGAGTTTCGTTTTAAAATAAATTAGTAATATTAATTTTATTTCTTCACTACTAAATTCACTAATAAAAACAATATTATTTATGTAATTTCTAAAATAATAATAATTATAATAATAATAATAATAATAATAATAGTAATAATAATAATAATCAGTTATAAATCAGTCTTATGACTTATCATAATTAATGTAATCTTACAAACAATTTAAATTAAATGCATTTATTGTTAACGTTTTCGCCTAAAACGGCATCTTCACAAAAGTAATATTTGATATTTATTTTAGAAATAACATTATAATTGGCTTATCTGATGCTGTAAAATGAATTGCAAATATTATTTATATTTTGCTCACTATTAAAAGGGTGCGTTTAGGAAGTGTTTTGGGTCAAAACCTCAGCGTCGCTCCTATTTGTTTATTTCTATCTAATTCCAAATGAAATGATATAGGATGTAATACCGAACAGTAAGTAGTTCTGAAACGTCGACGACAGTAGTCTATACTGTACTTCAAGACACTGTTGGTAATTCAGAATTGTTCTCCACCACCCGATCACCATAACTTTGGCTTGTAACACGTGACAGAGTCCACTGCTGTGGAGAAGCGGTTAGCATGTCTGACTGTGAAACGAGCGGCTCGTGGTTCAGATCCTAGATGGGACAAGTTACTTGGTTGAAGTTTCTCCAGGATTTTTCCCCAACCCATTAAGAACAAATGCTAAGTAACTTTTGGCGCTGGACCCTGTACTCATTTCGCTGGCATTATCAGTTTCATTTCACTCAGACGCTACGTAGATAAATATAACAGTTGATAAATCGTCGTAAAATAACTCAATTAAAACACGTGACAGGAACGTTGTTGAATATGGGCTATTAATCTTATAAGTAGGGCTAAGATTGCATGCCGTTACATTGCGCTTCATGCGCCTCTGACTTTAGGCACCAGTACGTAATTGAGTTGGGGTGGGGGATTTCAGTGTGTTTCGTTCAGCAGTGAACTTTAATTGATCGGTTACATTACGACCGAATACTGCTATTCATAACAGGCAACATTCAACGTCTTGTAAAGAAGAATAATAGCAAGATGCCGAGGACTAAATCTGTGACAATTTTAAATGAGGAAATTTGTAATTATGATACAGATTTTGAGATCAATAATGGTTGTGTAAAATATTTCAAATATGGTCCCGATTGTTTCTACAGAATTGGAAAGAAGTTTCTGTAAATATAAAGCTGTGCTTTCTAGCAACAGGCAATCATTCTCCTTTGAAAGCTTGAAAATGCGGTTTGCTATTCACTGCAACAACATATGAAATGAAAAATTATGTAAAACAAAAACGTAATACACTATCATATTAAGACTGATATTTGTCAATGTCATATTAGGTATATTTTCTACAAACAGAAAATAACATGTAATCAACGATATTGTGACGAAACTGAATAGATGGAAGACGAAATAGAAAAAAACGTAGCAAACAAGATGAAAAAAAAACTGGATAAACATTATAGATATTTAGTTCTATGTAAAATTTATGGCTTAATTTCAAATTTGGAAATTTATTAATAATGATACCGATTTTGAGATAGATAATGCTTATGTAAAATATTTAAAATATAGGGGAGAGTCGGGTAGTATCGGACATCGGGTAACATCGGACAGTGAGTTTCTTTCATCTACCACACGATGATAGTACCTGATTGACATGGTTACGTTTCTGTGATGTCGCATAGAGAAACGTAACCATGTCATTCAGGTACTACCATATGGTGGTAGATGAAAGAAACGCACTGTCCGATACTACCCGATGTCCGATACTACCCGATGTCCGATACTACCCGAGTCCCCCCCTATCCTTATTGTTTCTGCAGAAGTGGAACAAAATTTTTCTAGCTGCGTTTTCTAGCAACAGGTAATCATTCTCCTCTAAAAATTTGAAAATGTGGTTTGTTATTCACTGCAACAATATATGAAATGAAAAATTATGCAAATAAATGTAATACAGCATCATTTTAACATAATGAAATAAAATGGCTGATACTTGTCAATGTTATATTAGGTGTATTTTCTACAGACAGAAAATAAAATGTTTTTAAAATAATGCAATTTTTCTTTATCAGATAGGCTAGTTGTGTTTCGAAGTCAAAGGAGTGGCTTTCAACCACCCAAATGCTGAGGACTAACTTACCGTAATGATAAACATGAGTTCAAACGAACGAAAGACACTGCGTTAACTCACCCCAACTCAGAGACGTACTCAAAGTCAGAGGCGCACGAAACGCACTGGTAGTATTACGGCATATATTTCTCAGGCCTACTTATAACGCTTATTTTGACGTTCACTGTCTGTATAAGTCTCCATCACTTTAGAATCTCAATATCTTATGTAAAAAATCTATAATAACTCATAGTTACCTGATGGCTACAGATCCGATATTTTCACACTGCATACGTCAATTAAAATCATGACAAGTCCAAAATGAAAATAATTTTTCAAGGACGTCTACGGAGAAACTGGCCATCTGAACCTCAGGGATGGTGCAGACCCATAAATATTCGGTTATGACAGCATAAAAGTAAGCAAAGTTGCATTTCTTGCCTAACGATCCCTTCCTGTCAATTCGGAAACGAAATTTTCATGCAGAAGCTCGCCAGGTTCCAGTATGTCAGCTGGTCAGCGACGTTAAACTCTGAAACTGTTAATATTTGAGTGTGCATTAAAATCAATGCAAGCTCTTTATGTATTATTTACTCCGGTCTGACTGGGCTCTGGACAGATAGCGACAGCGACAGTTCGCGAGCGAGCTCTTGTCATGCAATAATATCCATTTAAAACCACTTGAACAGTTGGATATATAAAACCTATCACACTGGAATTAGTTACACATACCGAGCGCTCTGACAATAGCCTATACACATATTATTTCGTGTGTGCTATGGAACTTGTTCCATTATTTCCACGTAGTAACTAAAACAGGGACATTATTATTATTATTATTATTATTATTATTATTATTATTATTATTATTATTATTATTATGATTATTATTTAGACTGTATTATTATGCACACATTTTTCTCACAACGTAAAATCTATTAAGGGGTTGGATATAGCTTACAGGAGTAAAATGTTTGGAAATATTCGACATTTTTTCCTCCAGTACTGTATCTTCTACAATAATTAAAATTCGTATGTCTAAAACACTGTCCTTCTGCTATATGAAAAAAATATTTTTACGATTTAAAAATAATTATTTATATATATATATATATATATTTTTTACTAATTCAAAATGGTGGCAGTTCACTGTGCAGTGATGAAGCGTTTCCTCATAATTCTTAAACTTGTTAACTTTTTCATGTTATCTCTCTTATATTTTATTACTGAAAGTCATGTTTACAATATCATGCCCTTTCAACTACATTCCTTAATAAATAATAGGGTAAACTAGGGTCTGTTGGACAGTCGGGCATGTTGGACACTCCGTACTTTAACGTGTTACCACGCCACTTGTGGGCACCACATTCAGCTAGAAGTCAATGACGGAAGTAGGCACGAGTGGGGCTACTTCCGTCATTGACTTCTAGCAGAATGGGGTGCCCACATGTGGCGTGGTAACACGTTAAAGTACAGAGTGTCCAACATGCCCGACTGTCCAACAGACTCTAGTTTACCCTATATATGAGGCACTCAGAAGCAAAGAGATACAAGTGACATTAAAAGAAAAGTGAGATAAGTGTATAATATAAATCTTTAATGTCACTTCTGTTCAGAGAAAAAGTAATACAAGTGCAGTTCCAGTCAGTGCTGTTCCCTGATGGCCTAACTCTTCTATTACAATGGTTACAGAGTTTTGACTGAGAGGCAAACTAATACAAGTGCGTTGTTTACGTAGTGTTGTTGCGTTTCTTCTGTTTATGACTAATTCATTTGCCATAATGGAGAGAGATAATATATTACAGCGCTGACTTCTCGAAACATCTTCGTGGAAGGTCTGCACACATTGAACTGGACAAACTAAATAATGATCCAATAAGGATAACTTTTGCTAAGTGGAGCAACTTGCAAGAGCTAAAGAAATTCATCCCACTCATACACCACTCTTTTTTTGATAACCTGAAGCATGAGGAGAGACCTATAATAAGGACTGCAGGAGGTGGATGAGTGCGTGGAAGAGAGCATGGAAAAGGAAGTTCAACGAATACTCACGGTAGCAGGCCTGCAGATGCACTTCATGATAGAAACACAAATGTTGCAGCAGAGACAGATATGAATTATTCAGATGGGGCTAGTGACGTAATGGAGAGCGACTAAGACTGAATTTCATTGAAAATTAAAAATATTCTTACCCCACTTCACACATTTTGTGTCATAATATGATAATAAGAAAGTTCAAATACTGTTAAGACACGAATATTTCAATGTTGTAAGCAATGTTCTTGTTCTTCTTTTAAATAATATACAAATATTGAAAAACCCTCGCACTTATATTACTTCTCCACAAAAATATTTCCGTGGCAAAATAATACAAGTAACTTTAGGGCTCAATTTCACCTAAACTGTTTTAGAATAGATAATTTCTATTTAGAAGTTAAAAAATATAGGTACCAACTTATACAACTGTAAATTTACAGCAACATAGTCGTGTAACAGATTTTTTAATTTCCTTTTCAGCTTCAAAGTTATTTTTCTCAAAATTTACTAAACGTCACTTGTGTCACTTTGCTTCTGAGTGTCTCATATATATTTTTTTTATTTTGTGTTAGAAGAAAGTAGGTACTGATGCTTGAACATTTTTAAATGAATTTATTTTTTATCAGACAATCTATGAAAGGTAGATATAACATGCATTAATACACACAAAAATTTTCATCATAAAATGTTGGATAGGTTTTGAGTTATGTGGGAAATGCTTCATCACTGCAAAGTGAAATGAATTTAAAAAAAAATTAAATCATTTTTTTAAATCGTAAAAATACTTTTTCATTTAGCAGAAGTACAGTGTTTCAAACCTGCCAATTTTCATTATTGTACAAGATACAGTAATGGAGGAAAAAAATGTTGAATATTTCCAATATTTTACTCCTGTAAGCTGTACGTAACCCCTTAAGTCCACTGATTGAGGTTCTGGCTGATATGTACATCTATTCGTATTATCAGGCAGTACATCTCACTTGACGATATGTGTCAGAGGAAGAACAATCTTTGTATACATCTGACGCCTAATTAGTGTATAAGTAGTTAATCGGCGATGTATTCAATGGAGGAGGAAAGGAACTGGCCAACCTACCCCATTATCTCCTGGCCTATTTGCCTCATAAATGGTGCCTGCCTGGTGTCACTAGTGAGGTTCAAACCTTTCTTCGGACAGTTGACTAAACAACGTTTTTTTTTTTCATAAAAATTATTAATATATAAACATCTCGGCTAAATAGAGCTACAAAGAAGAATTATAACTAACGACACCCGCACTGCTATAGATTTAGATAATTTTTATTGTCTAAGGTTGTTAATTGGTATGTACTGTAATTCAAGTTATTTTCGATGTAATTTTTATTAAGTTGTAATGTTTGGCAACGGGTAAGTAATGAATGAAGGAAATAATGATAATAATTGGGTGCAAGAATGCAATTATTTGTTCTATAATCGTTAAATTTCTCCTAAATACTAAAACAGTATTTTAAGAATCATGTTTATGTCAATATTTATGGAAGGAGTACATTAATATACAGAGTGTTTCCGGGCTAGTGTTACAAACTTTCAAGAATGATGGGGAAGGGCACATGTATCAATTTGAGATAAGGAACCCTGGTCCGGAAATGAATGAGTCGAAAGTTACAAGCAAAAATAGTTCTGTGGAAATTAAATAATTGTATTCCTCTGTACACCTTATTTATGTATATTTATCTGTACATCTTACACATACAGTATTCATCTGAAGTTTTTTACGTTGTCTACTTACAGTATTCCATTCAGTGCTCTGTCTGAGAGATGGGGACAGGAAACTACACTAAAGCAGATAGCGTAATGTGTAACGGACATGGTCGGTCCTGATATGCACGTCTGTAGAGACCAGTGTATGTGCACAAGTTGCAGTGTTCAGTCGATCAGTCTTAATGAAATGGAGGAGTACACCAGAGCGGAATATGAAGACCTGATTTTCGAATACGGATGAGCCAATGAGAACAGTAGACAAGTTCACAGATTGTATTGTACAAGTACCCACGTAGGAGACATTCGGCCCATGTCAACTTTCCACGACTGTTCCAAAGGTTAAGGAAAGGAGAGCACGTGTTCTGAAATTACAATTCCATTTCCACACAACTATTTTTGCTTATAACTTTCGACTCAGTCATTTCCGTTCCAGGGTTCCTTATCTCAAATTGATACATGTGTCCTTCCCCATCATCCCTGAAAGTTTGTAATTGTTACTACTTAATTAATTTCAGTCAATTGTTATGATTTATCTAACAATACTGTACTTACATTACATTGGATATCAGATTATTTCTTTACCACGAAGAGGTAACTTGACTGTCAAACGATGCACTGCCACGCATCTGATAAGGAGAGATGGTGTTATCGGTAGTTTGACAATGCTGAATTATTAGTGTAAAATATTGTTAATTACAAACAATGTCATTTGCTCGTCCAAATTAAGCAAGGAAATTCTCAAACTCCTTACCGTCTTGTTCCAATTATTTGAATGCCTGCTTAAGAGATAAAGCATCTCTTGCCTCAGTCCTCTTAGAGAAATTGATACGATAATTTTTTTTCAGTTCTTTCAGCGTATGTGGATTATTTTTATATACTATATCTTTTTAAGTTCCCCATAAATAAATGTTACAGGAGGTTAGGTCGGAAGATTTATGAGGCTACATATCCTTACTGAAAATTCTATCCTTGAACACTGTATGAAGTTTGTGTATTGGATAACTGGTTTTACGTGCTGTCACAGATTATTGTTGGAAAAAAAGACTGTTAAGTCACAAAAAATGGATGCGAAATAATATTTACTTAGTAGTTCACGGCACTAATAGATTATTTGGTCCTATTAACCTCTCAACACTCATAGCCCACCATACTCTAATTTTCACATGAATGAGGGTCTTTTATGAAGGATATTATATTTTATAGAAATGCCACTAAAAGCAGATTATATTTTAATTATCGTCCAATAAAACAAAAAGATTTTTTTTTTATTTTCTTGGGTGAATAGCCTGACATAAGCGTAATATTAGTGGCCTATTGACACCTAACTTGCTGAAATCTAATAGCTTACAGGAACGATAGAACATCCTTTTTCGCAAAGTTGATACCATTTTAAAATTATATAAAGTGATGACCGTACCAATACTAATCTGGATCTGAAACTGGTACCAGCACAAAAAGAAAAACATAAAGACTGCAGAAATACAATTTTTAAGACCTGCAGACGATCTACAGTTTTCTCGACAGAGAAAAGTGAACAAATTTGGAAAGAGCTTGAAACTCAAAATATCACTTAAATAAAATATGAGTAGGCCTACGTAAAGACAAGCCGTACCTCCATCATCATCTCGTCTCATCGTGGGTGTAGAGTAGACCAATCTTCTATGGCGCACACTGGGCAACGACTCTATCGTAAATTGGTCTACACAACTGGATTCATACGGATAAATGACGGAAAGCCAAATACCCGTCATCAGTAAAAAATAATATTTGACAATTTTATATAAAGGTAACAATTTGAATAAGTTACAGGTCTAATAGTTTCTTCCGAATTGAGAGCCAACAAATTCTACTACCTGATTGTACATATTCATTTTTTTTTTTACCATTGTAACCCGGTTGAGGTTTTTTGCGGGGTTTTTCCTCAACCCAATAAGAACAAATGCTGAATAACTTTCGGCGCTAGACACTGAACTCATTTCCCTGGCATTATCTTCACCTTCATCTATTCTAGGCGCTAGATAACCATAGCAGTTCATAAAGCGTCGTAAAATAACCAATTAAAAATAGCACATAGTCCTATCTCTTTTTTAAAACATAGCTTAAAAGGGCATATCCTGTATTGATATTATTATATTTGCTATGTGTTCTTATACTAGTTTAGTGGAAGAGAAGCTTTATTGCCTTAAGTCTGCGAGTAGAAATAAATCTATTAAATAAATACTGTCCGTCCGAGTTGTTATGTCACAGGGTCATTGAAATAGGGGAATCACGTGATAGTTAGTTACATAATTAACGAGGTCCTTTTCTTTAATTTTTCTTAAACAGTTGTATAGTATTACATAGACGTCCAATACCGAACAGCAAATGTTTTCAGGAAATAACTAAGAATAGCCATCCACAAGCCTTTACAGAGGGGCCAGCAAAAACAGGTGGGGGGAAACGGGATGCGACTTAACCAAATTTTTTTTTTATTTATTGTTCTTATTTTAATAATTATACTTTATTGTACTTTTGGGAGATTAAGAATATTTTCATTTTATTTATTTTACTAGGACGGACAGTAAATAAATATTCTGTCAACTTAAATGTTGCTAATCTAACCATAATTATAAATGCACAATCTGAATTACATTTATAATATCACTTATTTAGTCCGGGACTTTGTGCATTGTATCTACACATTTTCACAATATACGAGTACATAGTGTTCTGCCAGATGGCAGGTATTTCACTGCAAATCCAGAATTATCTAATCTTTCATATTTTCTGCCTTCCTCTTTGTCTCTGCATATGATCCATATATCTTAATGTCGTCTATCATCTGATATATTCTTCTGCCAAGAATTCTTCTTCCGTTCACAATTCCTTCCAGTGCAGCCTTCAGTAGGCAGTTTCTTCCCAGGCAGTGACCCAACTATTTCTATTGGGTTGCTTCATAATGTATCTTTCCCCAGCATACCCTTCCCGGACATCCGAATGGGGGATAGATTACGTTTCGAATCTTTTACTGCGGAAAGACTCATCATGTCATGTTTGCAGTTTTACTTGGGAAAGGTAAATGCGGTATCTTCCCGCTGCTTTGCGCACACCCCTCTCCCATGGGCCCCCAGCATGGAGATGAGGAGAGTGTATTTGACTAATTAGGCCCTCAGGACTTCACCGTAATTCACCGCAAGGGTTAAGTATCAGTTATATCAGGGTTTTTGACCCTATCAGAGACCAGGAAATCCCAATTAAATGACATTACATTAAAAAAAAACCTTGAGCCAGTCATTACTTCAGTTCCTCATGCTTTAATATATATACATCAATCAAACAAGGACGCAATAAATCAATGGTGGAGAGTTTTAATTTTCCATCAAACACTCAACCGTGGTTCTAAATCGATAACACATGAAGTGGGAAACAATATTGGAAGTATTATGCAGGTGCAGGTGTTACATAATAGTAGATACTCTTGAGCAAAGACGCCAGATTCGAGGAGGCTAGTCTTCACAGCTTTCACGAGAGGACACAGCCAGTATCTGGTGGGGATGCTTTATGACCCCCTTGGCACTATAGTACTGAAACAGGTGTCTCCCTCAGGAAGCACAGTCACGTCAGCCCCCTCAACCTTTCAACCCCCTCCCTCAACAAAGCGATATTTTATTTATATTCATTTCCCCCAACGGCTACGTGCAATATAAAAGGGTACAAACACATACCGCAGTAAACAGCTTAAAGCCGAACATCCTTTATTGCAGAGTTTGGAGCCTTCATTTCGGCGAACACAACTCTTTGGATTCCCACTGTCTGCTATTAAACTCAATCAATATACAACTCAGATGCATAGGCCCTACTTTAAAGCTCTTAGGACGTTATTATTGTTGTTATTATTATTATTATTATTATTATTATTATTATTATTATTATTATTATTAATAATAAGCGATCGGTTTCGAAGTAAATCCCGAAAAGACAAAGTATATGATTATGTCTCGTGACCAGAATATTGTACGAAATGGAAATATAAAAATTGGAGATTTATCCTTCGAAGAGGTGGAAAAATTCAAATATCTTGGAGCAACAGTAACAAATATAAATGACACTCGGTAGGAACTTAAACGTAGAATAAATATGGGAAATGCGTGTTATTATTCGGTTGAGAAGCTCTTATCATCCAGTCTGCTGCCCAAAAATCTGAAAGTTAGAATTTATAAAACAGTTATATTACCGGTTCTTCTGTATAGTTGCGAAACTTGGACTCTCACTCTGAGAGAGGAACATAGGTTAAGGGTGTTTGAGAATAAGGTGCTTAGGAAAATATTTGGGGCTAAGCGGGATGAAGTTACAGGAGAATGGAGAAAATTACACAACACAGAACTGCACGCATTGTATTCTTCACCTAACATAATTAGGAACTTAAAATCCAGACTTTTGAGATGGTCAGGGCATGTAGCACGTAAGTAAGTAAGTATTATTATTATTATTTATATTATTATTATTATTGGTGTTACTTACAGATGGCATTTAAGGAACCCGCAGGTTCATTGCCGCCCTCACATATGCCCGTCATCAGTCCCTATCCTGTGCAAGATTAATCCACTATCATCATACCCCACCTCCCTCAAATCCATTGTAATATTATCCTCCCATCTACGTCTCGGTCTCCCCAAAGGTCTTTTTCTCTCCGGTCTCCCAACTAACACTCTATATGCATTTCTGGATTCGCTCATACGTACTACATGCTCTGATCATCTCAAACGTTTGGATTTTATGTTCCTACTTATGTCAGGTGAAGAACACAATACGTGCAGTTCTGCGTTGTGTAACTTTCTCCATTCTCCTGTAACTTCATCTCTCTTAGCCTCAAATATTTTCCTAAGCACCTTATTCTTTAATAGCCTTAATCTCTGTTCCTCTCTCAAAGTGAGAGTCCAAGTTTCACAACCATAAAGAACAACTGGTAATGTAGCTGTTTTATAAATTCTAACTTTCAGATTTTTTGACAGCAGGCTGGATGATAAAAAGCTTCTCAACCGAATAATAACAGGAATTTCCCATATTTATTCTGTGTTTAATTTTCTCCCGAGTATCATTTATATTTGTTACTGTTGCACCGAGGTATTTGAATTTTTCCACCTATTCAAGAAAAATTTCCAATTTTTATATTTCCATTTCGTACAATACTCTCGTCACGAGACATAATCATATACTTTGTCTTTTCGGGATTTACTTCCAAACCTTATTCTTTACTTCCTTCCAGTAAAATTCCCGTCTTTTCCCTAATCGTTTGTGGATTTTCTCTTAATATATTCACGTCATCCGCATAGACAAGCAGCTGACGTAACCCGTTCAATCCCAAACCCTCTCTGTTATCCTGAACTTTCCTAATGGCATACTCTAGAGCAAAGTTAAAAAGTAAAGGTGATAGTGCATCCCCTTGCTTTAGTCCACAGTGAATTGGAAACGCATCTGGCAGAAACTGACCTTTACGGACTCTGCTGTATGTTTCACTGAGACACATTTAAATTAATCGAATTAGTTTCTTGGGAATACCAAATTCAATAAGAATATTATATAAAACTTCTCTCTTAACTGAATCATACGCCTTTTTGAAATCTATGAATAACTGATGCACTGCACCCTTATACTCCCATATTTTCCCCATTATCTGTCGAATACAAAATATCTGATCAATAGTTGATCTATTAAGCTTAAAACCACACTGATGATCCCCAATAATTTCATCTACATATTGAGTTAATCTTCTCAAAAGAATATTGGACAAATTTTGTACGAGGTCAACAAAATTGATATTCCTCGAAAGTTACTACAGTTAGTCTTGTCCCCCTTCTTAAAGATAGGTACGATTATGGACTCCTTCCATTGTTCTGGTACAATTTCCTTCTCCCACATAGCAAGTGAAAGTTATAAATTTGGTTAGATAATGGGCTTCCACCCTCTTGCATTAATTCTGTTGAAATTTGATCGATACCTGGAGACTTATAATTTTTCAGACTTTCTATCGCAATTTCGACTTCAGAAAGTGTGGGTTCGGGTATAAATGGCTCAGCAGTTTGTATTTCAATTTCATCCCGACCATTTACATTTGGCCTATGTATATTTAGTAATTGCCCAAAATAGTTTTTCCGTCTGTTCACTATATAAAATATTTTATTAAAAAATAACCTAAAATTAACGAATAAGTATCATCAGTCTATATTTATAGTTAAACAAAATAAAATCTGTTTTTATCACAGATATGCAAAAATGAATGATGAAAAGTACTATGCATGTTTAGTTACAATTAGTTCAAAATATTACAATAGGCCTACCGGTACTTACATATGAAGACATTATTACAAAAACAACCCTTGTCAAAATTGCTATTTTTCAGGAGAACAATAAAAATAAATAGAACAACACATGTCAGCTGTTTCCGTACAACTGGTGTTTATCCTTGTGGCTATTGCACCTGACATGTGTCATTTTTGGAGTCTATAAACATTTGAAATAGTAGCAAATGTGTCCTTAACTCAATTTCATTAAAAATGACTAGGGCTGTTTTTGTAATAATGTCTTCATATATTTCTGAAAAGGAAAACGAAAAAGAAACTCCTGTGGATTAAACCATGGATTGCAAGAAGTGACAGGAAAATTACCCAACAAAATTCGCTAAAAAAAAAAGAGGTACAATGCAAGGACTTAGAAAATTTGATATTTTCATGTTTATTTCTTCATTGTTACCTAATTTATTTTTTTACTTATGTATTTATTTTGCTAATAATTGTAACATAAAATATCATATAAACAGATAAAACTTTAGCTCACCCCTGAAAAGTAGAACTCGTGCTCAGGGGCGGATTCCTGAATTTAAATTGAGAAGTATATAATATAATTTGTCTTATGTTTACTACACAATAAGAATATATATATTTAAATTTACAATTTTTCATTATTTATAAAATCCATACATAAATTTTTAAATTTAATACTAGAACTATTAGAATCGACAAGATTAGGATATTTAAATATAAATTTATGTAATACATTCTTGGGCCTAAATTCCTACGATGATTAAATACTGTAGCAGTGTTGCATTTTGGTTCAAACAATCTTAAGGCTTTCATATCTTTTGCTTCATAACTATGAGAATACAATTCAAAATTATTTCGATTTTTATGAATGAATTTTATTAATGCAATATAATAAATTTGTCTGACTTTAAGAACATTAAAGTCTAAAAACAGTTTTTGAGATGGAAAATCAATGAGTTCATGAAGACATATATTATTTTAATTAGTTTCTTATGTATAAATAAAGTGGATTAAAATTGGTTTTAAATAAGCTACCCCATCCTATAATTCCCTACATAATTACCGATTGAAATGAAGTTAAATATATTGTGCGTAATAAACTTATTGACAAGTAATTCCTCAGTAAAACAAAATAATATATTATGTTACGTACTTAATTACAAATGTAATTAATATGTTGGTTCCATTTTAAATGATTGTCGAAAATTATGCCTAAATATTTAACTTCAAAGGACTCGGTATTTTACATTGTATAAGGCAACAATCAGAGTTATGTAATTTAATACTTAATATAGATGAAGTATGTTTGTTACATTTTTCAGATAATGAGCATGAAATAATTATGGTTTTAGTTTCGTTGAGAGAAAGATAATTATCTTATAAATTATAATTTATGTCAAACCATTTTTTATTAATTTAAGTCCATTATTTGAATTATTATGTATATCATACCAGGCTTTTCCACCAATATAAATTATTTGAGAACGCAAGAAGATATTTTTCAGTTTGTCCAGACACGTGCATCACTCCTGTACAACAGTTATAGTTTTATTCCTGTTTTTGTAGTCCGTGTTTTATAACATTTCATTTTCTTCGTAGTCTCATTATCAGCATTTTGATCTTAGTAACAGTCCAACAATATTTACGTTCCGCCATATTGGTTTCATGCTAGGCAGATCTTAAGATAACAAGATGCACTTACATTTTATAAAAGATCTTTCATAATAGAATTATATAAAATATATTTGTTAAAGAACTTTGATAGTGTAATATCAGCCTAAGGGTCACTGCTTAAGAAAAACATAGGTGATACGAGAATTTCTGTTAAAGTATGTTCAGTTTCTTCGTATGCAGTTCGTTGACCTTTGAACGCCCCATAACAGATTTACTACTAGCTACACAAATAACTCTGATTACTCACATTGAATGCTGCGTAGTTGCCACATTCCTAGCGACCCTCGATCACTCAATGAATGCTAACTCAGTTTATTCAAAGATATGGCAACTCTCCCTCCATGTGGGGATGAAGGGAAGTTGTCTGTTTTTCAAAACAATAGTTATGATTGGTTATTAACAGGCGAAGACAAGATTCTGTCGGAGTAAAGAAAGATATTTATTTATTATAAGCAATTAATAGGAACGATAGAAGGCCAGTCGGCGAAGTATTTTCTGTGAAATGCACTCTAGGAAATTAAACGAACTATAGATAAGCACATAAGCGTAATTTCCAAAATACGTAGGCCTACGTACGTCTACTTCAAACAAACTTAATGCACTTAGGCATTTCCGTGCTTTTCTCTTTAGGCAATCATTACATTTTTACTACCTCGACTATTTTCGAGCATAGGAACATTTCCTATTATTTCCCAACATCTGAATTTAGCTTCAATTCGTGTGCCTTTAGTTCTCCTATTCTCTATGGTGCCAATGTAATTCCAAGTTTCAATGGGAGCGAGAGAAAAATTTTCATTTCCTTGCTCTGAATCGAATCGGATTCGCTGAATAAATCATTGCCAATACTATCGTGAGATAATTTTATTAATGTGAGTGAAACTATGAATAAAAGAATAAAACTAAAATGTTAGCATTTAAAGGACATGATTCCTTAAGAGCAAAAATAGTAATTGATAATACAAATTTAGAGCAAGTGAATAGTTTTAAATATTTAGGTTTTAACTTATCCTATATTAAAAGTGAAAGATATTAATGACAAAGTAAATAAATTTAATCTTATGGTGGCAATATTAAAAGAACCTTTAAAAACACGGGGAATGAAATAAAAATTAAAATTTTATAAAGTAATGGCTGTTCCTATATTAATGTATGGATCGGAATGTTGGACGATCACTAAGAGACAAGAACAAAGATTGGAAGCAATAGAGATGAGATTTTTAAGAAATATAGCAGGATATACTCTACTAGACAAAAAACGAAATGAAGATATAAGAAAAGAATTAAATATTTTCAAACTCACTGATGGAATAGTTAATTATAGGAACGCCTGGAAACAACATATTGATAGAATGCCATAAGAAAGATTTCCAAAACTGTTGTTAAATTATAGATCTCATGGAAAGAGAAATATTGGACGCCCACACAGAAGATGGTCTGAACAATTCTAGCTTTCATGAAACCGGAACGAGCCTATGGCTTAATCCTTGTATGGTGATGATGATGATGAACTATGAGTATATTCTTGCAGACAATAACGGTACTATCACTGTTTTTAAAGTGCTGCACTGAGAGCATAATTGCTGAAACATCAACTCCGAACTAAAGAGATCTGCGTTAAAATGTCATCAATTTGAAATTAAATTAATGATGATCAAAAATGGCATTCAGATGTGTTTCGTATTTTGGCGTAAGACTGCGTTACGCCATAATGAACTGAAGGGCTGCACTTCGGGCTATGCCCTAAGCACAAATAATGGTACAGCGAAAACCGTTCTAAATTTTTTTAAGCATTTGACATTTTATATTATAATACATTGATGTAGAGCATGGAGACCCGTAGCGATAATGCGCAACAAAGTCGTGCGCACCTCCCTCCTCACCTCAGGCGACGCCCAAAGATGACGTCATTTTTCAGCCGCGGGGCAGCATTATATTCAATTTATCTCGGCATGCAGTTGATGTGACACAGTTTATTTATTTATTTATTTATTTATTTATTTATTTATTTATTTATTTATTTATTTATTTATTTATTTATTTATTTATTTATTTATTTAATACTTTAAATCGAATTCTTGGCTTCACAATACTTTATCATACTTTGTATAAATATGCGTAAAACTAGTAACATGGAACTAACTTAGAATTGTAAGAATGAAGAAGTATCAAACTTTAACTTGGTCTTAGTTACTTACGACTTTTAAGGAACCCGGAGGTTCATTGCCTCCCTCACATAAGCCCGCCATTGGTCCCTATCCTGTGCAAGATTCTCTACCATCGTATCCCACCTCCCTCAAATTCATTTTAATATTATCTTCCCATGTACGTCTCGACCTCCCCAAAGGTCCTTTTCCCTCCGACCTTCCAACTAACACTCTATTTGCATTTCTGGATTCGCCCATACATACATCATGCTGCCCACCTCAAACATCTATCTTGGTCTTAATTTATCATATTCCAAACACCTCAAAGAAGGAAGATATGACCATGAAATCGCTTTCATTTTGTTCAAACGTTCAACCTGACACTATCCTCACTAAAGTGTCTGGTAAGAGTTGCGTCCGAAAGATCTTTCACCATACTCTTTGGTTATGCAAAAGCTCAGAAAATAACCACAACGTCCGCTTCCACTGAAAGGAACGTCTGTAAACAACTGGCTTTGGAACGAAGCGAGAAACCAACCTGTCATTTACAGCTATGTTCATGGTAATTTGCTGGAAATAATACACGCAAAAGTGTACTATGTACGACATGCATTAATTCGTTGTCCATAATATGAAAAAATATGAAATGAAACAAGTTATAAAAATACACAGTACACAGAATACTGAAAACAGAAGACCTTAGAAGAAAAGCAATTACGATTTCTTTTTGTGCTAAATAATTTACTTACTTGTTTACATACTTTCTTACTTATGGGCTCTCTAAACCTGCGGAGGTTTCTTGCCCCCCCCCACACACATACATATACACACCACACAACACAAACACACACTCTCTCTATTATTCACACATCTCCCTACCACAATGACATCAAGCAACAAGACGACGGAACAACACTCAAAATTTCATTTCACTGTTTATAAAGGGCGACAACCATAACAAAATTAGTCACAAAGATATAATACATTCATTCATTCATTCATTCATTCATTCATTCATTCGTAGTGTTCTGTCCATGGGCAGGTCTTTCACTGCAAACCAAGCATTCTCCAGTCTCTCTTATTTTATGCCTTCCTCTTAGTCTTCGCATATAATCCATATAGACTATCTTAATGTCGTCTATCTGATATATTCTTCTGCTCCGAACTCTTCTCCCGTTCACCATTCCTTCCAGTGCATTATTCAGAAGGCAGTTTCTTCTAATCCAGTGACCCAGCCAATTCCTTTTCCTCTTTCTCACCAGTTTCACCATCATTCTTTCTTCATCCACTCTTTCCAACACAACTTCATTTCTTATTCTCTCTGTCCACTTCACACGTCCCATTATTCTCCATGTTCACATTTCAAATGCTTCCATTCGCTTCTGTTCACTTCGTCGTAATGTCCATGTTTCTGCCCCATACAATGCTACACTCCATACAACGCACTTCACTAGTCTCTTCCATAGTTTTTTCTCCAAAAGTCCGCAGAAGATGCTCATTTTTCTATTAAAAGCTTCCTTTGCCATTGTTATTCTTCTTTTGACTTCCTGGCAGCAGCTCCTGTTACTGCTTATAGTGCATTCCAAGTATTTGAAGCTGTCCACTTGCTCTACTGCCTCATTTAGAATTCCCAAGTTTACCTTCTTTACTTTTCTTCCTATGAAATGATCTTCGTCTTGTTGGCATTTATCTTCATTCCATACTGCTCACAGCTGTCATTTAGCTTCAGTAGCATAACCCTTAGTATCATCTCCTCTTCTGCTAACAACGCCATACCATCAGCAAATCTTATGCACTTTATTCTTCTTCCTCCTAGTGTCACTCCTCTCATGTTCCGACAACAGTTCTTCACTAAATCCTCCAAGTAGATATTAAACAGGGTAGGTGATAAAGGGCATTCTTGACGGTTGCACTCCTCTCTTTGTTTCGCTTCCTTCTGACATATTTCATCCTATCCTGACTTTGACTCATTTCATTATATAGGTTACTGAACAGCCTCCTATCTTTTCAATCCACGCCAATTTTCTTTAGGATCCCCATCAGTTTATTCCAATCCGCTCTGTCAAACGCCTTTTCTAAGTCCACAAATACTACATAACACTTCTTTATTCTTCTCTAGGTATCTTTCGGCAGTTGTTCGTAGCAATCCAATAATTGCATCTCTCGTACCTTTTCCCTTGCTGAAGCCAAACTGCTATTTTTCCAACTGTTCTTTCATGTTGGAATATAAACGCATATAGTACCTTATTAAATTTAATTAGTTAGCACAGTACGTAATTAAAAAATGGTTAGTTTAACAACCTACCGTAATCCATTATTTCCTGGCTTATTTGCCGCATGAGTGTTTGCCTTATTGGTGTCATTTATTAGGTTTCAACGTGTCTTTGGATAGCTGACTAAACAACAGCTTAATAAGTTGTTAAACCTTGATAAACCTGATATTCCCACTAAACTCTTTGTCTATCGAGATGTCGTTCGCTTTCCGTTCCAAATCAAAGGAGCTCTTTAACAATGAAAATTATTATTTGTTTCAAAAACACTCTAGGCAATTTAACCTTCTAATTTTGATTATAGCTTTGACATCAGCTTCAGTGAGGAGACTTCTGATTTCTCAACTTTTTCCATTTCTTCAGTTTCCATTTTCAACTACACGATTAAAACAAATTCGAAGTATCAGTTTCCTACTGCAAATGGAAATTCTAAACTAAAGCGAAGATATAAAAGAACATAGAGTCAGTAATAGCGAGATGAAAGTAAACGTTTGGTAAAGGATTAAGGACAGACAATATACATACATATACATTCAACTCAGTAGAGAGAACAGAAGAACAGAATAAAATGAATTCCATGCACAGTATTTAAGAATGTTAACAGAGACTAAATTGACAATACCACAGGCATGTCGTACGCCCTCTGATTAGAAGACAGGATGAATTCTCTAGAACTGGTAATGTGCCAAATAGCTAAATACATGAATTAATGAAGACGATGACAACGATTACAGCGAAACCTCTCCTTATGGACACTCCCAAGATACGAACACTTCTCAAATATGAACAGATTATTATGTCTCAACTCAATTAATATAGAAGTAATCATAAAATCAACCCTTGATTACTAACAAGAACAACTGTATGACAGTCCTCAAACTTGCTTTACCTCTTAACTAGGCACATAACTTGAATTTGAGAACCTAATACAGTACGAAAACAGAAAATTTAGTTTTTAGGTCTATAATGGACAAATTCAAATTTCTTGGAGCAACAGTAACAAATATAAATGACACTCGGGAGGAAATTAAACGCAGAATAAATGTTGGAAATGCTCTTATTATTCGATTGAGAAACTTTTGACGTCCAGTCTGCCCTCAAAAAACTGAAAGTTATAATTTGTAAAATAGTTTTATTACCGGTTGTTCTGTATGGTTGTGAAACTTGGACTCTCACTTTGAAAGAGGAACAGAGGTTAAGGATGTTTGAGAATAAGATGTTTAGGAAACTTTGGGGGCTAAGCGGGATGAAGTTACGGGAGAATGGAGAAAGTTACACAACGCAGAACTCTACGCTTTTTTATTCTTCACCTGACAATTAGAAACATTAAATCCAGACGTTTGAGATGGCCAGTGCATGTAGCACATATGGGCGAATCCAAAATGCATGCAGTGTGTTAGTTGAGAGGACGGATGGAAACAGACCTTGGGGTAGGCCGAGACGTAGATGGGAGGATAATATTAAAATGGATTTGGGGAGGTGAAATATGATTGTAGACACTGGATTTAATCTTGCTCGGGATAGGGAACGATGGCGGCCTTATGTAAGGGCGGCATTGAACCTGCGGGTTTCTTAAAATCCAGAAGTAAGTATTATTATATATACCTTCGGAAGTCAAAAAAGTGATTTTCTTCTATTTGTTGAATAGAATTATCTCAATAGTATTCTGAAGAAAAAATTAACTTCTCTAATACTATTTGAGTTATGATCTAAACAGTGAGACTGTATAAATTGACTTGACTGTTTAAAATATGAACAGAACTTCTCAACATCGACAAGTTTGTGGCTCATTTCCCGTTACTTAAATTTTACAACTCGTTTCCGTCATAACTTCCACGTTCTTTGAGTTATATTTATGAAATTTCGAATATTCTATACTGGAGAACAAACTCTGCCTTTAGCACAGTGTCTTATTAACAATGTTTATGTAAAAAATAAATTGCATAATTAGTAAGAATATTTTATTCATTTATTCAATTGATAAGGCCGGGATTTCTTAACACGATCATTATGAATAAAACCCTTAACAATAAACAATTTTTGAATGCTAAATAGCATATTATGAAACAAGTTCATAATGTTATACTTTATGACATGAGTCAATTTTTAGGGAATGAGCGAAGCGGGTTTCCTAATTTTGGCGAGCAATAACTGTGTATCATTATAAACATGTTTCATGCGTTATTTTTTGTACGAAAGCATTATAAAACAATTAATAAAGAAATAAAATCAGATTTGTATTGATCTATGAAGAAAGAGGTTGCTATAACAATTATGTATAAAATATTATAACATGCCAAATCGTTTCATAATGTTAACTTTATGGCACAATTTATGTCGCCATAATAGAAGTCATGTCGTTTTAGTTTGCATGGTAATATTTTATTGCTCTGGTACAATAATGTGGCATATTATGCACGATTTTCACTAACGATAGCCTAAGAACTGTTCGTAATACTGAAATACAAAAAAAAAAAAGAAAAGAAAAAAGTTTATTAATTTGGAAATATTGTCAATGGTTATACGAAATCACAACATAAAATTTATTCAGGAGATGTATAAATTATTATTTTTTTTAATTTTACTAAATTTATACTAATGAAAGATATACATACCCTCTTAAAAGCCAAATTGAACGCTAGGGGTATTCTGGGCCGCTCTTCCTAAAATAACTAGCCGTCACTAGTTGTGAAGATCTCATTGCGGCAGGTGGAATTTCATAATGAAATACAGTTTTACAACTTTACCTTCAACGGCTACATTTTACAGTATTGCTGTTAATTACTAAAATGCTTAGAATCTGAATATTAATTATCAGAAACCTTTTGTATTTTAATAGGCTTACTGATTTCATTAATTGAAATAAATTGAAAGTGGCCACAGTATAACGATAATTATTTTATGTTAATTTGTACAACATATATTATAGATGTATTTACTAAAAACATGTAACTTAAACCTCAAGTGGAATATTTTACTTTCGAGAGGATAATAAATATATATTTGATTAGCAATTCAGAAGAAGAAAGCACATCTTTTCATTAACGTAGTAAATAATATTTCATTCAAGTATGTCTTTTGAATAGTAATTCAAAAGAATAATTATGAATGGTATAATTCCACCAGTATGATAATAATAATAATAATAATAATAATAATAATAATAATAATAATAATAATAATTCCGATACGCGCGTAACGAATTTGAAAATGTGTGTTAAATTCACGGCATCGATTTTGATTCCATTTCAGCTGAGGTTTCAATCTGTGGACAAAGACTGTGGAATGACATTTATGGTTTGAATAAGATGTTATATACAGGCTTGTAAAACACTAAATAGGTATTTTAGAGCTAAGCAGAGAGTACTTAAGTAAAGTAACGACCACTTGCCCGTGGTTCCATGCGTTACGATTAGTACAAAAATAGAGAGCCAGCCAGTTCACACGTAAGCTTCGTGCTACAGCGAGATTTAGGATGAATATTTCATGCCGAAAGCTTCTGCAGCACACTGTGAGCCTATTGCGTGTAGATGCGATACAGGTCCACCGCAGAGGCCTGAAATCCACTCTCGCTGAGTTCACGAGGGATACACCCAGGGAAAAAAGCCTTATAAGATTTATTTACTGCCTCTCTCAGTGGAGTTCTGCATGTTAAACACTTGGTTTCCCTCTAGCAACGGATTGCATGAATAACGCTGTTCTTTCCATTATTTTCGCATGTCATTTAAGCTGTTAATGAATCCTCATGGGAATGAGTTATGTTTGCAAGCATACTTTTTGTTTGTTTTTCTCCACGTGATGTACGGAATGCCCAAGGAATAATTTTAACAGCGCGTGGTACGGTAGTCATGTTTCTAGGCTGTAATATTCTCGAGATTAAGGACGTTTCTTTGTTGTCAATGTGATTCCGCGTGACAGCCATGTTTCTTACTTTTAATCTAATGTAGAACACGGATGTTTACTGTTGTCAATGTGATTCCGCGTGACAGCCATGTTTCTGACTTTTAATCTAATGTAGAACACGGAGGTTTACTGTCGTCAATGTGATTCCGCGTGACAACATGTTTCTGTCTTTTGATCTAATGTAGAACACGGAGGTTTACTGTTGTCAATGTGATTCCGCGTCACAGCCATGTTTCTGACTTTTAATCTAACGTAGAACACGGAGGTTTACTGTTGTCAATGTGATTCCGCGTGACAGCCATGTTTCTGACTTTTAATCTAACGTGAAACACGGAGGTTTGCTGTTGTCAATGTGATTCCGCGTGACAGCCATGTTTCTTACTTTTAATCTAACGTAGAACATGGAGGTTTACTGTTGTCAATGTGATTCCGCGTGACAACATGTTTCTGACTTTTGATCTAATGTAGAACACGGAGGTTTACTGTTGTCAATGTGATTCCGCGTGACAACATGTTTCTGACTTTTGATCTAATGTAGAACACGGAGGTATACTGTTGTCAATGTGATTCCGCGTGACAGCCATGTTTCTGGCTTTTAATCTAACGTAGAACACGGAGGTTTACTGTTGTCAATGTGATTGCGCGTCGCAGCCATGTTTCTGACTTTTGATCTAACGTAGAACACGGAGGTTTACTGTTGTCAATGTGATTCTGCGTGGAAGTCATGTTTCTGACTTTTAATCTAACGTAGAACACGGAGGTTTACTGTTGTCAATGTGATTCCGCGTGACAGCCATGTTTCTGGCTTTTAATCTAACATAGAACACGGAAGTTTACTGTTGTCAATGTGAGACCTCGTTTCTGGGTTCTCTCGCATAGTCTATGTCATGAGGATTTGGATGTTACCAATGTGACACCGTGTAGTAGTAAAGATTTGGGTTGTAATCTCGTATAAGTCACGAAGGTTTGTCTGTAGTCAAGTAACACAGCGTGGAAATAATGTACGAGTATTTGGTTCTAATCTCGCGACATGGTTTCAGTGGTGATACTTCATCATCATCTTTGTTCCCAGCCTGCAAACCATCACGAAAAATAGCAAGGAACCTACCTTCGAAATCCAGCAAGCTAGTCACCAAAGCAGCCACCAGAATGCATTACTTCCAGCAAGTGAGGCGCAGGGTAGCCATCAGCGCAGCCACCTTGGAATCCATCACAGAAACTAGCACCTTCTGAACCGGGCTTTATTTTGTAGCAGTCTATGAGCGATAAAGCTGACAATTGTGATTGGCAGATTGACTTGTATTTAGGAGAAGGTACCGTTTTCAGCTGCAGTGGCAACAGAAACTCACTGACTGGACACTGTACTCAAGGACACACATAGGAACGCTAGCGTAGGGAAAGTTAAGTGCAAGTATCTTACTTTTATCGCACTTTGGACAGCAAGACTGACAACTGTAGTTGGCAGATTTTTGACGTGACGTATATAAGAGGTGGTACCATTCTCAGCTATACACTATCATGGATAAATATATAATAGGATGCGAAACTTACTGAGTTTCCCGTACCACATACTAGAAGCACTGTTGTAGAAATTGATCTTGCTGCCATCTGTTTGTGGGAGGGGCGTTATTACATCTAGCAGCGCATCAAGTAGCGAAAAGAGTAATTACTCCATGCATTTAGCAGCGCACCTGGTGACGACAATGTTAAACTGTGCAGAAAGTATTCCCTCCCACCCTCATCGATATTCAAAACTAACCCAATTTAAAATAAAACATTTACAGTTTTATTCCTCACAGCATCTTCTACTGAAAATTCTTACCGGAGCCAACAGGAAGATAAAAGAGACGATGTTTTTTTACACTACCCGATTAAAGTATAACCAGACAGAGACAAAAAATAAAGTAAAAGGTTAGATAACTGGGATTCTATTCTTTGGATATTTATTGTACAGCACAATGGAAAAGTCTGCAAGAACTACTTAGATAGTTTAATTGATTATATTACTATTACTTTACAATACATTCAACAACACTATTTTTACAACGTCCATAAATATCACTGTTTAACGTACACTGCTTATACACACACGTATCACTTTATGTTCACTTATTAGCAAGTTTCAGTCCGCCATCTCGTCTCCTCGACTCTCCCGTACAGCAATATCTCGAACGGATAAATAGAGAACTCTGGGTAATGTACCCAACACGTAGTTCTAATGTTCACCACCTACGACGTTGGGAGCTGATAACCTTATTTCAGACCCCCAAAGCCAGATGGTGCTGACCGTGGTTTCGCATCCTGTTATATATTTATCCATGACACTATCAACAGAAGCTCGCAGACTGCATTGTACTCAAGGACACGTACCCGAAACGCTGGAGTCAGCAATATTCATGTTTATCGGTTCCAATCTGGAGTAGGTCACTGTGGTTGTTGTCAATCTAATATATAATATGAAGAGTCCAGGGGAAAAAGGGGGGATGTCCACTTTTAAACAATTTTCAGGAAATCAATTTTAAAGTTTCAAACTCTATCATTCCGAAAATAATACTGACTAATACCTCAATTTTATTTTGTGATATTTAATATTATATATTCTACCAGTATACAACGTGTGATGCACAACACTGGAATATTATGACTTCAGTAATTAAAAATCTGTTTTGATGTAACCTCGTACAGGGGAAAAATGGGGCCCTGGCAACTAAAAAAGTGAATAAAGGGGCTCCTACTCCTATAATGACATTAATAATACCGTAGAAAAAGAGCAAAATATTAGTTAACTATAAAATCAATAGACAAAATTAAATATAAAATTAGCACTTCATAACACTGAGTAACTGGTTCTCTTTCAGTTTGTTTCTGTTCATGCACAGCCACTTTTAGTGAACTATGAGTAGAATTTTTTTAGCGTTTGGTCCACATAACACCTTTAGCTCTTTCAAATTCTGCCACTTCTCTTGTGATATCGGCAATTTTCCTAAAATAATACAGTATGATATTATATTAATAATATAATAAATTAATAAGAAGGCCTACTTAAAATTGATTTTTTTTAAATATAATCCTACCTTGATATGCAGCCACCGGCGTAGTTCTGTCGCTAAAGCCTTGGTTTTTCTGAACCGACGCATAGGAAGTGCGTGGTGCGAGGCCCGTCTCGCACCTCGCACGTCGCATGCGTCGGTTCAGAAAAACCAAGGCTTTAGACGCTTGCCTGCCAATCCGGATTTGCGCTCGGGAGCGGGTTCGATTCCCACTTAAGCTGATTGCCTGGTTGGGTTTTTTCCGAGGTTTTCTCCAATCGTAAGGCAAATATCAGGTAATCTATGGCGAATCCTCGACCGCATATGCCAAATATCATCTCACTATCACCAATTCCATCGACGCTAAATAACTTCGTAGTTGATACAGCGTCGTTAAATAACCAAGTAAATAAAACTTCATATGCTCTGTCTGGATACAAGAATTCTCCACTCAAGTTTGCATTCACTGGCCGTTTTCTAAGTGGAGGTCGAATCACAGAAGAGTACCAGGCACGGTTGTAAATATCCCTATTAACCATCATTCTTGGATGCTTCTCTTCTATTCGCAGTTCCCTCATTGGCCTTGATTGGAATGGACATTCCTTCAGGTAAAATTATTCCAAGAATGTAGGCCTAGTCCAATCTCGAATCATGGGATTATCGACTTCATTGACTTGAAATGATGGGGCTTGGTTCTGGCACATCTGATTATATTATTCCAGTGTCAGGAATTTCAGTTTTTGATATTGTGTTTACAAGTCCCATATTCTTGTCGCATTCCATGTAAGAAGGTCCCCGAATAGGGAATGTGACATGGATTGAACTGAACCTCTTTTCCTCATGCACCATGTAATGGAGATATCTCACTACTATATAATTCTTATTTTGACCACTACAGCAGTCACAGAACAGTTCTGGGTGGCGAACATTAGAAGGTAATTCAAATTCGCAATAGTGAACCAAGAATGAAATTACTTCATTAGCAACATTTTTTCCAGTTTTTTTTTTCTGTGTAAGTGTAGAAAACTGGTTTAGAATCAGACAATTGATGCACATTAAATGAATAAAAAGATAATTGGTGCTTATAATATGAGATGTTTGGTGTTGGCAGTTTCTTCTGGTAGTCCATCACTAAACTCTCAACTTCTTCTGATTTCCTGCACCTGTTTTTAGATTTAGTCTTACGCTGATAAAATGTTTGTGCCTTTGCAAGATGTACTATCTTTTGAACTTCTAAATGCTGTATTTCCTGTTCAATCTCATTCTTTCTGGTTGTATTTCTTATGGACAAGCTTTAACAGCTAAGTACTTTATCCTTTTAACTTGACTGCAAATTCATCGCAAGTACTGCACATGTCACATCTTGGGTACCCAAATGATATGTTGAACTCAGTGGGGAATAGTTCTATAAGTTTCATAAGTCTCAGAATGTTCATTATAGGCCTACACGAAGATAAATTTTAGAAGTTTTCTCCATTGAGTAATGACTTAAACGATCTTTGAAAGGTTTAATATGCTCAATGACTTTGTCATGTATACATGTGGATAGTTTGTGAGGGCGATTTCCATATTCTCTCCTGCCATCAGTTGGTGCTAATCCAGAAAATTTCAAAGAACGCTGAATTGTTTGTAGTCTCTTCTTCGTTATTCCATGGAGAGATAAGAAGGCTTTCTGACACACAACAAAATCACCAATTCTTCCGCCTTCAGCATCATCTTCATTCTTCCTGCTCCTTCTTCATGATATTAGTTGAACAGTGATGAGGCCAGCAAGGTGAGAACTTTGTGCATTCCAATCAGCCAATGCATTAAATTCATGTATTATTTTCTGTTATTTGTTTCTGCAATAACATTCTTTACCGGCTTCAAAACTTTGGGTTCTTATCTTTTTGAAAGCATCATTAACACGTCCAAACCTCTTCCCCTTTTTTGTATTGGTACAAAGAGATTCTGATACCGTACAGAGTCACACATGTTTGCACTTCAGTTGCTCTAGTAAAACTAACACGAATAATAATAATTCCTTTGTTGAGGCTAAATTTATTAGTGATTATTGTGAACAATAAATTGTGATTTCAAACGCTATAATATTCAATCCAATAGCAAGGAAAAATGAAAAACTGATTGTATGACCCCCCTTCTTTCACTGTTCGACATGGAAATGCCCCCTTCTTTCCCTGTACAAGGAATATTTAACCAGCAATTATTCGGTAACTGAGAACTTTCTTCCCCTTTTCTCAGTGTAGAATGAATACACTTCATATAAAGTATATAAGCGAATGGAAATCTGAATTTTGCCTGAAAGTGGACATCCCCCCTTTTTCCCCTGGACTCTTCATATGTGACAGGGTTCTAATCTTGCGTAGGTCACGGAGATTTGCCTGTTGTCAATGTAATACCGCGTGGTAACATGTTTCTGGGTTATAAAATTGCTTGGTTCACGGACGTTTGTCTATTGTCAATGTAATACCGTCTTAGTCCTGTTTCTAGATTCTAATGTTACGTAGATTACGGAGATTTACTTGTTGTCAGTGTAATACCAGGTGATATACATGTTTCTGAGTTCTAATCTTAAGTTACGGAGGTTTGTCTGTTGTCAATGTATTATTGGGTATATAGGTTCCAAGGTCGAGTAAGTCACGGAGGTTTATCTGTTGTCAATGTGGAGCCACGTGATAGTCATTTTTTTGGTCCTAATCTTGCGTAGGTCACGGAGGTTTGTCTGTTTTCAATGTAATACTGTGTCTTAGTCAAGTTTCTGCGTTCTAATATTATATAGGTCACGGAGGTTTGTCTGTTGTCAATGTAGTACAACGTGATGGTCATTTTTTGGTTCTAATCTTGCGTAGATCACGGAGGTTTGTCTGTTTTCAATGTAATACCGTGTCTTAGTCAAGTTTCTGGGTTCTAATATTATATAGATCACGGAAGTTTGTCTGTTGTCAATGTAATACCGCGTGGTAGTCATATTTCTGGGTTCTAATTTTGCGTAGGTGACGGTGGATTGTCTGTTGCCAATGTATTACCGGATAATAGTCATGTTTCAGGATTCTAATATCGAGAAAACAACAACAACAACAACAGTAACCTCACTAGAGGTTTTGATTTATCTAGAGAAAATCAAAACTCGAGTGGGATTTCATTGACTATTATAGGATTAGAAGAAAGTATATAAAGATTAGAAGAAATAAAATATTCTAATACAATAAAATAATAATTGACTTACTGAAATTCTATTTAACTAATGTTAGCTTCACCAAAACGTTTGAACGGAGCCGCCATTTTCAGTTGACTGTCTATGCTGTAAACAAATGACGATCGCAAAACAGGTTTTTAGTATCGTAAAGAATTTGCAGTTAGAAATGTTGGGAAACAAAGAAACAAATGGTAGGGAGGTGATAAAAACAAAGAAAGTATATGAAGATTAGAAGAAATAAAGTACTCTAATACAATAAAATAGATATTAATTGACTTACTAATGTCACCTTCACCAAAATGTTTGAACAGAGTCGCCATTTTCAGTCAACTATCTATGCGGGAAACAAATTACATTCGAAAATCATGTTTTATAATACCGTAAAGGATTTGCAGTTTTAAATGTTGGCAAACGAAGAAACAAATGCTAGGGTAGTGATAAAAACAAACAAATGCTAGGGAAGCGATAAAATTGTGCGATAAGCAGCTGAAAACTCCTTTCGTACCGTTTTATTGGTCAAAAGTAGTATAACGTAGTAAAAGTGTAATAGTCAACCTAATAACACGTGACAGTTATGTTTCTCAGTTTAAATCTTACACATTGTCAATGATACCGGGAGGTAGTCATATTTATAGTTTCGAATCTCGAGTAGGTCACGGAGGTTATGTGTTGTCAATCTGATATCTCGTGACAGTCATATTTCTGGGTTGTAATCTCGCGTAGGATCAAGGATTATCTGTTGTCAAAGTCATTCCGCGCAGTAATGTATAATTATGGGATCTAATGTCGCATATGTCACAAAGTTTTCCTGTTGTCAGTGTGACACCGGGTTGC